>NC_085018.1:7409302-7709290 GCF_963692335.1 Osmerus eperlanus
GATATACTTTTAAGAAGTATACTTAGAAAATAGTTCACTTTTGATATACTTATAAGTATGCTTTGAAAATAGTTCACTTTTGATATACTTTTAAGGAGTATACTTGGAAAATAGTTCACTTTTGATATACTTTTAAGTATGCTTTGAAAATAGTTCACTTTTGTAAGAAGTATACTTAGAAAATAGTTCACTTTTGATATACTTTTAAGAAGTATGCTTATAAACAGAAAATTGTATATATTTCTTCTGGAGTAGGATGTACGTTTTCTATTATGATACAGCAAAAACAGTCAAAATAATTTTAAAGTACATTACAGGTTACATTTTTTAGATCCATCTCATTCTAATTATTCATGTCTATGAAAATCTATTATGCATTGCACATTCAATCCTTTTTGGTACTGAAGCTGTAACCTTAATTACTGCCAAAACATTCTGAAGCCCTATAATCTTATACTAATAATTATCAATTGGAGTATTAATGGAAAAAAAGAAAAAACTACTTGAGAAAGAAGCAGAAAGAAGGGTTGCATTATGCATTTGAAGGTTATACTGTCAAACTGACTGAAGAACGAAATAACGACGTGAAAAAATGAAGATAGCGTGGCTCATTGGCTGGTCAATTCCCATAATGCAAGGCGGTAAATAGTGTTAACATTTGCTGATAAGTTTGCCGTTTGTTTGAAATACAAATGTAACTTCATGAATTTCGTTTTTTAAATGTGTCTGCTTAGAATGTAGTGTTTTGTTGCGTGGTCATTGTTGTGGTGGTTTACCATTGTAACCATGAGTTAAATTACTGTTACGTTTCATAAGAAGAGCTGGATTCTTCAAACGTCAAAGCTTGCGCAGTGAATAGCATCTTTCAGCTAAGAAATTGCAGTGTAACTTTGCAACGGCCCCCTTTCTCGCTAAGTGACTTATAATCTGAGGCGTTTGAGGGGCTCCTTTATAACATTAACATTATAATATATTAGTAAGTAATAGTAAAATTTAATTTATTAAGGTTACTTCTTGAAGTACTTACATTAATTGAAAGTGCACTCAAAAGTATTGCAAAGTATACTTTGAGGCTCTTTAGGAAGTATACTTCATGAACTGATAGTGCCCTACACAGGTTACTCTAGTCTAGAGTATTCCAAGGTCTACTTTTAAGTACTTTGGGAAGTATACTTTATGAACTGAAAGTGCACTACACAGGTTACTTTAGAGTATTCCAAGGTATACTTTTAAGTACTTTAGGAAGTATACTTGATGAACTGAAAGTGCACTACACAGGCTACTTTACAGTATTCAAAAGTAAACCTTGAAATACACTATAAGTGTACTTCAAAGTGTACTAAGTGACCTAAAAAGTGGGCCAATTCAGTTTACTTAGTACAAAAATAGTATATAAATAAGTACACTGCTAGTATACTTAAAGTAACATGATAATAGTATACTTTTTATACTAAGTATACTTACAAAATAAACTTGAAGTATACTTCTTTTTTGTAAGGGAAAGGTTGGTATGAGGGAGAATTTCATCTGCTATCTGTGAAGTAGTTAGTGTGCTGTTGTGTGGAGTCTGTGGTGTATTGTCCTCAGGACTCTTGTCAATGTATGTGTGATGCCCCTCGTTGGTGGAAAGCAGGTGGCGTCTGTTTCTCCTGTATTCCGGTCCTTCTGCTGAACGTATGTGGTAGGAACAGTCAGTTTCAGCTGGTCTGATGACTACTGCAGGCTTCCACTGACCTTGCTCTTGAAAACGAATGTGTTGACCTTCCTGCAGTGGCGGCAGAGGTCTCGCTGACCTGTTGTAGTATCATCTCTGCTGTTGCTGCTGGTGGTCTCGCCTAGCATGAACTTCTGTCTGACTGACGACCTTTGGATGAAGCTGCTGGTGGGTATTGGGTAAGACTGAGCGCAACCGTTGACTCATGAGCAGGTGAGCAGGTGATCTGAAGCTGTCAACAGGAGTGTTACGATACTCAAGGAGACTAAGGTAAGGATCTCTTTTGTCAATTTTGGCCTTTTCCATCAGCAATTTTGCAATCTGCACGTATTTCTCTGCGAGGCCATTGCTTTGAGGATAATGCGGACTGGAAGTTATGTGGGTAAACTCCCATTTGTCAGCAAAGGCTTCGAATTCTCTGCATTTGTATTGAGGGCCGTTATCTGATATAACAGTCTCAGGTATGCCATGTCTGGCGAAGGCTGCTTTAAGCTTGTGAATCACAGCGGAGGCTGTCGTGCTGTGCAGTTTGTCAAGCTCAAAATACCTGCTGTAATAGTCTGTTGATGATGTACGTATTGTTCATTGTTCCAGGTGAACAAATCCGTACCAACAGTCTGCCATGCTCGATCAGGGATCTTATGGCTGATCATGGGTTCTTTGCTGTTGCATGGTCTGTGTTGAAGGCATGTGGAGCACTTTCCAACTGTTTCCTCAATGTGCTTGTTCATACCTGGCAAAAAGAGAATGTCCCTTGCTCTCTGCTTGCACTTTTCGATGCCCATGTAACCAGTGTGTATCCGTGACAACATCTCGTGAAGTTGGGATCACAAGTCTCTCACCCTTGAATATGATGTTGTTCATCTGGGAGAGTTTGTCACAGTAGTTCCAATACTCTGCAATGCTTTGTGGGCATAGTTTCCTCTCCTCAGGCCATCCTTCCTTGATTGTTATTTGTAGTTGTTGTAGCTGTGTGTACTGTACAGCATGTGTACCTGCATGTCCATGCCCTCTCTGAGGCTCTTATCCTGGTCAGACAGAGACTTCCTGGATAAAGCGTCTGCCACAGGGATGTCCTTGCCTGGTCTGTGGATGATGGTAAAGTCATACCTTTGCAGCTGAAGGAACATGCGTTGCAGCCTGGGGGGTGCTGCTGCAAGAGGCTTGCGGATGATAGACTCAAGCAGTTTGTGGTCACTTTCTACTGTGACGTGATGTCCATAGACATACTGGTGGAAGCGTTTGCATCCGAACAGAATGGAATAAAGCTCTTTTTCAATTGCGCATAATTGACTTCACAGTCTGTGAGTGCTTTTGATGCATATCCAATTGGTCTGCCCTCTTGTAATAAAACTACACCCAGTCCATATTTACTGGCATCGACTTGTAGTGTGAGGTCTTTGCTGGGGTCGAAATATGCTAGGACAGGACCCGGTTCCTGTGTGATGAGCTCTTTACCCTCTGAAAAGCATCTTCATGCTGCGTATCCCATATGAACTCACTTGTCTCTTTCAACAGGTAGCGCATAGGCGCATTGATGCTTGCAAGATCTGGGGCAAACTTTGACAAATAGTTCACCATGCCTAAGATTGTTACTAGCTCACCTTTGTCTTTTGGCGATTTCATCTCCTCGATGGCTGCAATTTTGGCTGGATCTGGCTTGATCCCGTCTTTGGTGATGAGGTGGCCAAAGTAGCTGACCTCGGTGGCGCAGACGACACTTTTTTCTGGGTTGAGTTTCACTCCTCTCTCTCTGGAGCGTTGCAGCATGGCACGGAGGTTTTCATCATGCTCCTGTTTACTCTTGCCATGTATGAGGATGTCATCCACAATTGCCATGGCTCCTTGTAGATCTTCATAGGTCTCGTTCACTTTCCGCTGGAACTCGTCCTGTGCGGATTTCACTCCGAAAGGTAAGCGCAGGAATCTGTACCATCTGAACACTGTGTTGAAGGTGGTCAATTTGGAAGACTCCTCTGTGAGCTTTATAGCTCAGTAACCTGACTTGGCATCCATCACACTGAAGTAGCATGCTCCAGCTAACCTGGATGTGATGTCATCGAGGGTTGGTAAGGGGTAGTGCGGTCGTTTGATTACCTTGTTCAAGTCTTTAGGGTCGAGGCATATTCTTAGCTTGCCTGTGCGTTGTTTTTCAGCTGCCACCATTGGTTTGACCCATTAAGTTAGTTCAGTGACTTTCACAATGATCTGTTGTTTCTCCGTGCTCTGTAGCTCATCCTGCAGGTGATCCCGCAAAGCAATGGGGACACGTCTTGGTGGGTGAATAACAGGCACTGCATTGGGGTCAATGTGAATGGTGCACTCACCAACAGTCCTATCCCCTTGAAAACGTCCGCAAACTCCTCCATTACAGACACTTCTTGTGGAGTGGACACAGAAAGGACGAGCTTGATCAGTCCAAAATCTAGGCATGCTTTTAATCCAAGCACTGGCGGTGCATGTGTGTCCACAATATGGAATTTCAGCGTTGACTGAATGCTCTTGTATCGGCATGTCATGTGGTATTTGCCTCTATCTGCTAGCTGTTCTCCGCCATAGCCATAAAGTGGGAGTGTAGAGGGCTGAAGTGCATTTTGAATTCCTAATCCCTTGAAAACACGTGAGGGAATGACGTGGCTGAGGCCCCAGTGTCCAACTTGAATTTGACCGTGTTTCGATTTGGCCCCACTTGCAAATCTGCAAAAGCCTGCTCAGTCTCTTGTCTCTCAATGTCTATTGCTTTGTCAAGGGTCAAATCAGATCCGACATTACTGTAAGCAGCTTCTCACAAACTTTATGTAAACGTACTCCGAACACCTCCCTTATAATTTCTTCGCTGTTAGCATATCCACAGTCCTTTGCAAGCAGTCTCAATTCTGTAACAAACTGTTCAAAAGTCTCGGTAGCTCCCTGTATCTTCTCATGGAATTTGTAACATGCAAAAATCACATTCGACTTCGGTATTACGTATGCTTCAAAGTGGTCATAATACGACTTTAAAACTTTTGCTTCTGCCTCTGATAATATCACAAAAACTGGAAAATGTAACACAATCAAGCACAACTATTACTGTAACAAAAAAAAGTGGATTAAAGTCTCAAATCATTCCACATCCACCTCTTTGGGGATGAAAGAGTTTTCACTCTAAGTCCAAGCCTTTTCATTTTACTAGGAAAGTTAGAGCCTGTTAAATCCCATGCACATGGCTATGAAACACATTCATTTTATTCCAGGGGTACTTTCCCAAAAATCTAATGCTGCCCAGTTTGTGAGATCAAAGAACAAATATTTGGGTGATCTTAAACTTTGTGTAGATAATAATGTAGTCTTTAGAATGTGCTATTGTCCAAAACGACACAGTTTAAAGGTCCCATGACATGCTGTTTTTGGATGCTTTTATATAGGCCTTAGTGGTCCCCTAATACTGTATCTGAAGTCTCTTTCCTGAAATTCAGCCTTGGTGCAGAATTACAGCCACTACGAGCAGCCCCAAAATGAGCTTTCCTCAGAACGAGCCGTTTTGGTGTCTGTTGCTTTAAATGCTAATGAGGAGGAGAGAGGTGGCAACATGCGTTAATGTTTACAGTGGATGTATCGCAATGGATCGTAGCCCCGTTGCTGTAAGATGCCTCGAATTTGCCAATTCTCATCAATTCTCATAGTCATTTCAATGAGGGGAAAGGCGGACATCGCGCACGCCATAACACCAACAGCAGAACGGTTATCCAAATAACAAAGAAGTGTACAACACGTTACAGTGTGTGTATTCACAGACATACTTGATGTTAGGAGGCGACAGTAACTGAGCTGTTAGCTGCAGAGCTAATGTTACAGCCACATTCTGAAGGTGACATTCTGACATGATGAAGGGTAGCAAGCTAGGTAACCATATACAGTAACAAAGTAGTAACAAAGTAACAAAATTATATAGCGTTAGTTTACTTACTTATCTGAGGTTTGTAGCCGGCCCAAGGAGAGTTGTCACTGATCCAGAATTTAATTTTAGACGGTCAGCAAGGCCAACTTGGCCCAAGTTGAGGAAACAGTCGTGGCTGAAATGTTTGGCGCAGACATACAAAACTTTGGGAAGTTGTTTCAGTGCATTTCCAGAGAAAATAAAATTGAGACACTGGTTCTTCAGAGGCTCAGATGAAGGAACTAAAAAAAGACTTTGGTTTTCATTTGTACATCCAAACACTGAGCAACTGTTATGCTTCGTTCGTTTGCAAGCCATGATGTCTCTCGAGGAAAAACCGATATTGCACTCGCATAGTCGTAGCTCAGATTCTCATGGGCGGGCCAGAGAAAGGGGAGGTAACCTTCCTCCTTATGACGACATAAGGAGAGGATTTTCAAAACCGAGCGTTTGAGCTTTCATTTTCTCAAAGGCGGAGAAGAATACCCAGGGCTTGGTTTACACCTATAAACATTTCTAGCCACCGGGGGACCAAAGGCATGCTAGGGGAACTCATACTAATGTTAAATAACCTCCTAAAGTGAAATGTTCATGTCATGGGACCTTTAAGGGGAGGAATCAGTGACCTCTTGATCTGCAGTCAAACGCTCGACCACTGAGCCATACCCAAATGACTACATTAAATAATAGTTTGAATTGGAAGAAACAACCTATTTTCCAATACTTTAACCTGATGTGAGGAGCTTTGAGAGTAATAAGATGGGTATGGCTTTAGTATAGCTCTGGATCTGACATTTATGGCAGATATTTTGAAGTCGGAGTCAATACCTGTGGAAAATCTCAAATCCATGTTTGTCTCGCAGCTCCACTTCCCAGCGGGTGAGGAACTGGAGAAATGGGTCAAACTGGAAATACAGACAGAGATCAGAACAGAGAGTGGCTGCTTTTATTGTCTCATTTCACCGTCATGTCTGTTTCTCTATTGCCAGGTCCTTCTTTCCCATGGCTTGTGGATTTATGCTGTCGCTGGTGAATATTCCATTCCTAAATATGGTAAGTTATTTATGGTGGTATTGATTAGTATGAATTAATCTTTTCAAGATTGTAGTTAATTGAAACATCCTCATCAATATGCCATTAATTTGCTTGATATTGTAATTGTTATAACATGATAAAATTATGGGGGTTTCTTGGCAAGTCATGAAATAAACAGTTAATGTTAGTACTCCAAATGGCGTGGTTTAAACTTTGCAAACATTGCAACAAAACAGTTGGTTTTGTTGCAAATGTTTAATTATGCAGCTCTTTACTGTGCTGCTTAATATAAAAAATAAATCTTCTGGTCTTGCTGACTTGTTCTCTCTCTCCTTTTTCATGCACCAGTTATTTAGTAATTTTGTTGGAGGCAGTCCTTCAATGGTCTAACAAGAAAAGATGCAGAAAAATAACAAGATAGACCAGGAGGAAGAGGAGGAGGAAGAGGAGAGGGTGCACGCTCAGTCTGGCTCTAAATACACTGCCTTTTGACAAAGAATAACAGAAATGGAAAGAATGAAAGTCTATCCAGCAAGAATTAATGACACTTGGATCTTTTATCATTTTGTTTTTGGCTGGATTGTTATGAATACACAATGTCTCCCAGAGGGGTTATTGCTGTCCATCACCAACTGTATTTATTAAAAAACAATACTTCTTAGTAAAACACTGTAAAATAGCAACATGTTTTGTATGATTGTCTCTATCAAACAAAAGCAATAAGCTGTAGACCTGTACAGTATAATCTGTTAAATATCCCTCTGCACTCACAAGGATGTGTGTTGCTCCAGTCCAACGACCAACTGACTTTTTGTGTTCTATTTTGTGACATAGTAGTACTAGTCTGGGCAGCGTGCAACCCACCATGGAGGTCTCTTTCTAGAGAAACATTATGCTATTTGGTCATGTGATGTGAGGCAGCGTTTCATAAACAACCAAGTGTCAGCTGAGTTAGATGCAGCAGGACGCCTACTGATGTCGGAGAGAGACGACGACAGCACCACTTTTGAATCACAACTCTGTGCTCTGGTTGTGTGTGTGTGTGTCGGGGGGGGGGGGGGGTAGAAACACAAGATTTGACTGTAACTTCAGGGATGGTAGGAAGATCAACAATAACACTCATTCATCAACCATCCAATCAGGTCTTCAGTGACATCTTCAACCTCTCCCTCAGCATGAACGACTATCGCCCGATAACACTGACCTCTGTCATCAAAGTGCGGCGAGCGGCTAGTCAAATCATTCATCTGCTCCTCGCTGCCTCCCACCGTGGACCCTATGCAGTTTGCATACCGGTCCAATAAGTCTACAGACGATGCCATCGCTCTGACAATGCACACTGCTCTCTCCCACCGGGACAAAGGGAATATGTATGTGAGGATGCTGTTCATTGACTACAGCTCAGCATTCAATACCATCATCCCCTCCAGACTCATCTCCAAGCTTGTGGACCTGGGACTAAGCACCTCCCTAAGCAAGTGGATCTTCAACTTCCTGACGGGGAGGCTAGATGTGGTGAGAATCGGTGACCGCACCTCATCCACTCTGATCACCAACACAGGCACCCCCCAGGGTTATGTGCTCAGCCCTCTCCTGTTCTCTTTGTTCACTCATGACTGTGCGGCAACACACAGTTCCAACCTCCTTGTTAAGTTTGCTGACGACACAACCATTGTGGGCTTCATCTCTGATAGTGACGAGTCAGCCTACAGAGAGGAGGTTGATACCCTGACATCATGGTGTCAGGTCAAAAACCTCTTTCTCAATGTCAGTAAGACTAAGGAGATGATTGTGGACTATAGGAGGCGGCAGGAGGAGGAGCATGCACCCCTATACATCAACGGATCCGAAGTAGAAAAGGTCAGCTGCTTCAGGTTCCTAGGAGTAAACATCAGCGATGATCTCACCTGGTCTGCTCACATGGACAAGGTGGTCAAAGCGGCCCGGAAATGCCTCTTCTTCCTGAGGAGACTGAAGAAGTTTGGCATGGCCCTACGTTGTGTGGTCAGGTCTGCTGAGTTCATCATTGGCAGGAAGCTCCCAGCCCTACAGGACACTTACCACACCGATGCCTCAGGAAAGCTGGCAGAATTCTAAGAGACTGTTACTACCCATCCTTCAGTCTTTTGACTCCGTTACCTTCTGGCAGATAAAACCGAAGCATTCGGTCTCGCACACGAAGACTGGACTACAGTTTCTTTCCAAGGGCCATCAGGCTTTTGAATGAACATTGATATGGACACTGATACACTGTCGACACTTCTCACTAGCCACTTTACACACTCCCCCCTATTTTGACGATCTGAAACGCAAGTATCAAAATGCAAAGCGCAAGTAACTTTGTGGGCGGGACTCCGGCTCGGTTGCTATTTTGCTGGCGGGATAAATGACTTTGCGCCTGGCGCAAATCTAAAATGAGTAGGTCCGAAGTAGCTACATTACTAATGGGTGTGGTTTGGCCGTAACGTGCAGTAAACCAATCAGAGCGTCATCTCACATTCCCTTTAACCCTTGTGCTGCCTTCGGGTCACATGACCCAAAGGTTCATAACGAACCATCGTTGTGTTTACCCAATTTTACCCAATACAAAAACAAATTAAAATAATTTTCTTTTAACCTTTGCAATGTGGGGGGTCTGAGACAGCCCACGGTTAAAAGAAAATGCTTCACTTTGTTTTTGTATGCGGTAAAGTTGTCGCAATACGACGGTGGGTCACAATGACTTATGGGTCAGAATGACCCGAAGATAACACAAGGGTTAAGAGCAGCGCTTGTTTCATGGCGGATTGCTATTATAACGGCGGATTTGCCAGGCGCACGCCAGGAGCGGTTCACAGCCAAGGAGACCGACGTTCTAGTCAGGGCCGTAACAGATAGATAGATAAGTGACATTGTATGGGAAAGGCAGAGCAGTTTTCTCATTGCACTAAATTGCCCGCTCATGCTGCTCATTCAAATTCTTATTCTTATTTTTATATAGCCTACCCTATATTTTATTTTTTTAATTGTTTAGTTCTTGGAATTAGTTTAACTATTGTACTTTTTTACTTAATTTAAGACCCGTATATGTTTATTGTTTGCACCTTCCTGCCACAATAAATTCCGTGTTTGTGTAACATAGGCTACATGGCGAATAAACCGAATTCTGATTCTGATGGAGATGGGAGAAGAAACCCACCCAAATTAGCTTCGGTTAAACAGGCGTGGGAGAAAATTGCCACAATTGTTACAAATCATGTTCACATACATAGAGATTTCTCATGAAAATCTTTTTATAAACATTGAAGAAATGTAACACGCCATAAATCCAAAAAATGTAACGTAGCTTCGCAGAAAGAAGACCCTGGCCTTGCCAGCAGTGTACACGGACCAAGCTTGAGCCCTTAAAATAGCATCTGAATAATGCGCCATTGACTTTAGACCACATTTTTCCTGGTCAGTGGCGGAATTGTTTTTCGGAAACTGCAAAATAGCACCAGGGAACGTTTGCGCCGGAACACGCCTCCTTTTTTGCTGAACCGCCCACGGGAGCGCAAGGTCATTTCGACGTGCGTCTGTGGAGGGAAAAGTCCGCTTTGCGTCGAGTGCAAACTAGGAATGATACTTGCGTCGTTGACAAAGTCAATTGCGCTGGGTGCAAGATCGGGCCCACTGTCACTTTCAGCCCCTGGTTGCACTTTCAGCTACTGGTTGCATCAGCAATATTGCACTAATTTACCCCACTTGTCCTAGGTTAGTATAGGTTATGTGTATTAGAGGTTTAGTATACCATATTTTATATTACTTTGTATATTAGGAGGTTTATTATATTATAGTTTAGCTTATCATAGGTGTAGTCTATGTTTTGAGTACTCATATGCCAGGTTGCTTTGCGTTGTCTTGTCCTAAGAATTTAAGTGCCCAGTCTGACCTTGTGTTGTTCTGTGCATCTGACAATAAAAGACGACATCCTTTAGCTTGTCATCAGCTAGACAGTCAGTTAATATTTCCATCCTTGAACCTTATCATATTTGAAGCCTTCTTAACCCTCGTGCTGCCTTCGGGTCACATGACCCAAAGGTTCATAACGAACCATCGTTGTGTTTACCCAATTTTACCCAATACAAAAACAAATACAAATAATTTTCTTTTAACCTTTGCAATGTGGGGGGTCTGAGACAGCCTAGCTGTTAAAAGAAAATGCTTCACTTTGTCTTTGTATGCGGTAAATTTGTCGCAATACGACGGTGGGTCACAATGACTGATGGGTCAGAATGACCCGAAGATAACACAAGGGTTAATACTGCCTACATTAAAATCCACTTTTGTGATGTTACAGTAAATCACAGGGTGACCATCAGGAGGCAGACTTTGTATAAAATAACATGTTCCTCAAACCACTTGTTCAACTCAAAATGTTCTACATTTTGCCTATGTCATATCCTGGTCCAGTAATAAAACTCAATTACCCACCTATTGTCTGGGATCCTCAGGGGCAGAACACTACAAGTGCCTATTCTGCTGAGTCATGCTTAGGGAATTCGACCAATCATACCAGACTCAAGTTGGAGACCTATAGAGAAGTGCTGGTGACAGGTAGAGGGGGTTGGAGGTACAACCATGACCCCCACTACACATGGAAACACCACAGGATGTGGTGACGTAACGGGTGTCATCCCTTATAAAGGGTAACAGTGTGGGAAGGAGAAACTGGATCTGATTGTGACTTCAAGGGTGACAGGTAAGTCCACAATATCAGTTTGTCAACTCCACTAGTAGTCTGTGCTTGTGATTACTGTATTCTACATATTTTACCTTGAACCCTTCATTGTTTTAAACTGCAGTGAATTTCACAATGTCACAATTGTCATCAGTATAATGTAAATTTGTGGGATACGAGCTTGTTACCATCAGTTAGCTTGGACAGACATGGCTGTGATGTAAGACCTAGAGGTCTAGGACCTAGATGATGTGGTCTGTGTGCACATGGATGTACATAGAACACTAGTCTTTAGTACTTCGTCCTGGCAAAACCTTCAGACAAAACTTGAGATTTAAACACAAACAGCTTGAAACCGGCCAATGCGCATTTAGTGGTCAGTTTTTTCCCATCTGTGTTAAAGAATTTGTGACTCCAATGAAACGCGAAGATAGCAGAACAAGTGGCTACTAGGCTCCAAAGCTAATTTCTGTAAAGTAACGTGGCCATCACAAGCTTTAGGGTCACCATCAGAATCAGTTTTATTCGCCAAGTAAGTGTACACAAACAACACATTTACTATGGCAAGCAGGTGCAAACAACATATAAGAATAGAAAATGTAGAAAATGTACAACAAGTTCCAAATAATTCTAAACAAGACTGTACAATGTAAAATGTAAAATATAGAATAAGATAAGATTTGGCTGTTGCAGTGTGCAATAAAGTGACAGATGGACTTTATAAATTTGTTTTTTTAGGGTAAAGAATTCTCAGGCTCAATAACATAGTTTTCAAAATATCTACACAAAAAAAAGAAATCTGTGGATAGCAAATGTAATATCTGTGTACTTTCATTCTATTACTGTAAACTGTAAACAGATGTTTGCCTTCTACTTAGTTGTCAGTGCACACGTCAAACGTCTTGAATTATTCTTCATCAAGTACACTGGAAATAAGGAAAAATGTCCTCTTCATCATCCTGCATGAGCAGATGTGGAAGCCATAGCCTTTGCTGCCCCTGTTTAAAAATTAAGAATGCCATGTGTGTGATTGTGTGTACTTACGTGTTTTTGTGTGCGTGTGTTTGTGTGTAAATGTGTTTGGGTGTGTATTTGTTTGTGCATAAGTGTGTTTGTGTGTCTATATGCATGTTTGTGTGTGTCCATGTGTCCATGTGTGTAAATCTGTGTTTGTATGAAGGATAGTGAGAGGTAAATAGATAGACAGACGGTCTGTGTTAGAGAGTTCCTAATAATGTAAAGAATGAGTGGCAAAGAACAAGTGCATTGTATGTGTGTGTGCGCAGAAGGGGAGAGTAGATGTTAAGGGAAAGTGACTATGTTCAGAATGTGTAGGCAGCTGGAGTACTGAAGCACCCATCAGTGACTGCTACAGTTGGAGGTCTCACCTTTCCTCTGCCTCCTGCTGTTCTGGCTGCCAGTCTTTCATCCACAGAGACCATGTGATCTGGGTTAGCTCTCAGGTCAATTTGGCAAGTTGCCCAGCAACAAAATGTGAGCATTTCCCCCCTCCCCCCAAGGAAACTGAACATCATCAACATGACCATCATGTGTGGTTTAAAAACAAGGCTTAAGCACAAAAGTCAAGTCAAACTGGGAAGCAGGGTTTTTGTACTGTGGCTGCTTTGCCAATTGACAAAATTCTAAGTGAACACCGTGCTGGTCTGTAAACGACTATTAATGCCTTCCTTGAACAGATACTCAGCTGAATCCAGATTTTGCATGGCCAATACCATCACCATGCGGTTGCTGATCCAGGTTCTGATGCTAGCTGGGTCTTTCACAGCGGCGTTCCCTGCCAGCGACTTCACAAATCCCCAGTTCTCTGAAGGTGAAAACACAGATAAAAACACTAAAGATCAAGAACTGCAATTGTAAACCAAAGACAATATTTTGAAGTTTTAACTTTCAAATACTCTTTTGATTTATGAGCTGTCTCTTTTCAATTCAACAGTGGAGAGACCAGACCGGGCTCTGATGCAAGTTCTGAGAGATTTGGCCAGTTTATCAACAGAGCAGCCCTTACCTGTCCTGCTCCTCAACCCCTCCCACATGGGCGTGTCCAGTCCACTGATAGAGGTGGTGCCACCCAGGGGGAAATGGGATTGGTACTTAGATAAGACCAACTCACAAAATAAGAAACTGCAAAATCTGTCCTCATACAACCTGAACTCTTTTGGTCTGCGCTATGGAAAGTGATTTACACAGGTGTTGAACTGCCATGATGTTAACAATGCATTGATCTTGTTCAGGTTGATACCAACTATATGTCATGAAGCTATGAAAGTAAGATTTACTACACACTATTATAATTTATTAATGTATGACTAACATAGTTTTTAGTTGTGTTTACTCACTGTTGTCCACCTTTTTCTTGTAACTGATTTACCTCTTTATTTGAATGTCTATGGCTAGTCCACAAACATGCTTTGCTTGATTGTAGTCATTGATGTAAATAGCATAATAATGATCATTAAAAAAACTTAACTTACCATATTTGTTGAAGCGTCTCAAAGCTTAAAACATTTAATAATTTCACAAACTGAATATGGTTTAGATGGGCGAACATAAGGACTGACAGACAAATGACAGTTAGACAGAGAGACAGACATGAAAATTGTGCCTTCGCAGAGCAGAGAAAAGAAACACAAGGGGTATATTGATAACAGATGCAGGTGAGTACAGACACTTGATACATTGTAGATAAAGTAGCACAGAAAGATTTAGTGCCTACGGTTACTCCAAAAATGCCTTTAACCCTTGTGCTGCCTTCGGGTCACATGACCCAAAGGTTCATAACGAACCATCGTTGTGTTTACCCAATTTTACCCAATACAAAAACAAATAAAAATAATTTTCTTTTAACCATCGCAATGTGGGGGGTCTGAGACAGCCCAACGGTTAAAAGAAAATGATTCACTTTGTTTTGGTATGCGGTAAAGTTGTCGCAATACGACGGTGGGTCACAATGACTGATGGGTCAGAATGACCCGAAGATAACACAAGGGTTAAACAAAAGGTCTGGTTGCAAATCTGGAACATCTTCATGTTATTGTTTGAACCCAAATAGCCTTATCCAATATACTTGTTGGTATGCTGGCTTTTACCACCAAATAGCCTCCCCTGCATTCCAGGTTCCAGGGTGGCCAGGTCTGGGGGTAGGACTGTCAGGGCTGTTGTGTGTTTGTAGATTCTCTAGTAACATGGTTGTTGCCGTAGTTCTGAGGTACTTGATACACAGACTAAATGTAGTTAATCAGTTTCAGACATAAATAATTTGAAACCAGACATGAATAGTTTCTTTCTTCATAATGCCTTCTCAGAAACCAACCTTTATTTATAGTTTGTTGCCAGAACGAAAATACCTTTAGGGGTATAGAGACTGTAACACATACAGTATAAAGTAGACAGTATACATACAGTATTTTTTAGGTCATATAAAAAGACCATAATTTGTGTCCGTCATGATATATCTGTTCCATGTCATTCTTTATGGAAAAACTGGTTTAACCCTTGTGTTATCTTCGGGTCATTCTGACCCATCAGTCATTGTGACCCACCGTCGTATTGCAACAACTACAAAAACAAAGTGAAGCATTTTCTTTTAACCGTCGGGCTGTCTCAGACCCCCCACATCGCGAAGGTTAAAAGAAAATGCTTTTTATTTGTTTATGTATTGGGTAAAATTATCACAACACAACGATGGTTTCGTTGTGAACCTGTGTGCTGCCTTGTGCTGCCTTCGGGTCATGTGACCCGAAGGCAGCACAAGGGTTAAAAAGCACAATTTAAAGTTAGGAACCTAAATGTACAATTGGTATTGATTATCCTTATTCAGATGAGATGACTGTATGCAAAGAGCAGGCAGGTGGGTCCACATTAACACTTGGCATTTGATCTTACTGGAAGATGATGAAGCATCTCATCTTATACGCTCAGCAGCTGATGCAAGTTGAGGTTATATCATCGATGATGACACAAAACAGAAACACGTGGGACTGACCTAGGACTATCAAAAACAGATCGATTCGGTTCCATGCTGTGTAGCTGAGGCTACACTAACAGTGACCTCCACCTCCTTGGTAACAGTTTTGAACTCATGTTGGCTTTCCATGGGAGGATCCATTTGATCCTGAGCTATTTGGCAGTTGATCAGAATTTGGTCCACCATTCTGTCCATCAGGTGTCCATGAGTCATACTTGGGGGAGCCATTTCCGCTTTATTTTCTTGAATCATATTGCTGGGGATATGTTAGCGTGTGAGCCATGTACATAAACAGTCCACAAGCGAAATCCACCTCAATGGGAAGTTCAAAAGAAAATGGAACCTAACCTAACCCTGAATCAAAACGTAAGGACATACGACATGTTTGGTTGGCCTTCTCAGTCATTAATCACAATGTCCCTAAAAGTGTTATTCCATTAGTGTTAAGATTACTAATTCACACAGGATGCTATGTGCATAACTTTAAGTGTATATTGGCATATTCATTAGTTGTCTTTCTTTGTCTTTTGCACATTTTCACGTTTCACAATTTTGGTAGATTTTTAGATGTTCATTTGTTTAGGGTGTTCTCAAAAAGTTCTCATATATGAGACTTGGTAGAAATTAATGTTGGGAATCTTATATTACAAGCAAAGAGAGTTTTTTTGGTCCATCCCAACAAAATGATAATGCAGGTATCATCCACATAACATATGTAAAATATGTAATGTACTGTATATGCGTCTACTGTTCATGACTTGTACAGCTGCTCTGTGACTGTGTTTCACAGTGCTGAGTGGAGGACAGCAGACTAGGCTAGCCCTGAGCTCACTGATCACAGTTGTTTTCTGAGAACACCTAAAGCCAGAACATAAGAAACAGCTTAATTGAGATTTAGAGTATACTGGAAACAATGAATTAAGATGGATGTACAGCTGGAGATCAACCTGTTTTCTGATCTAGAAAACATTCCATACCAAATATGACAGAACATTCCATAGCGCAATTTCCAGCACAAAACATTCCAGAGCGCAATGACGGCTTTTTGTCCTGAGCTAGAATTATTGTAAACTGTGCTAGAATGACCGTAAACGACCTGTAAACTTTGCAAGATGCAAGGCTGATTTCTAGAAACATCAAATGCATGTATTGTGTTCATGTTCAATTCCTAGAAAATCTGTAAACTATAGTAAAGCATGTTTATAAGAACAGACAAAAGCAGCTGAAAAAGACAGGAGTAGAGAAATGGAGTAGAGGACGTCAATACTTCACATACCCTTCATATAGTGGAGATATAGTGCAGAGGAATTATCTTTCGGTCCACATATTCCATATAGCATATAGCATGGGGCGCTTCTTTCTAGCCCCCAAAATATGTTATATTACTAAAACCATGAGAAGTGGCTGTGCATCCATGATCATCGACAAACCTAGGTCTCTCTATGGTCTGATGATGGTCTTGTGACATGAGGCTGAGGCTTGTTTAAACCTAAGACCTGTCAGAACCTGGTTTGTCTAAGAAGCTCAGTTTAGGTTGTGTTGTCTCCAGAGATTATGCTGTCTAAAGCACTTATATCACACGTCGTTACTAATGCACATTCTTAATGTGGCAGTGAAGTGTGTGTGTGTGTGTGAGGTAGGGGTTCGGTAATTAACTACCGGTAATTGGTCTGAAATGAAGGATTCTTCTTTGTCTTCTGGTTTAGTACAGTTTGATGAACACATAGACTATCATGGCCTAGCGTGTCACTAGCAACTCGTCATCACGCGTCAGGGCACACCTTCCTAATAGGACGGGGTATATAGCAGGGATCCAGGCACTTGCATTGCTAGTGCGACACAGACGCTCTTGGTCTCCTGCGGCCTCTGCCTCCCCGGCCTCCACTATTTGTCTGTGTTCTTTTTTTTTCTTCTTTCTCAGGGGGAATGCGTTCGCTGCTCTCTGCCCAGATGTCGAGACGGTGTCTCAGGAGACGGTGTCTCGGTTTGGTGTGGCAGGGAGCCGCTGCGAGCACAACCATATGCCAAATTCAAGTATTACAATAATGTATTTTATCGTGTGAAATAAAAGTAAACAACACTACTGAGTCCTCCTGCCTGAACCAGGGCATTGTGCATATTTTCTGTTGATGTGGTTTAAAAGTTATATCAAGATACCAATCTGCTACTTGCAGCTTACCTTTTCCTCAACTTCTTTTCTCCTCTTCAGTTTTTTTCTTTTGTCTTTACTTTGATCCAGGTGAGTACGTTTCCTTCATGATGGCTGGATGTCTGTTACCTAGCTACTGCTCCTGGCAGTTGACAAACGGAAACAGCAGAGTGCTGTGCGAAGCGCGCATCATCCTCTCGTAGGGTTGCCACCTTCAACACTGAAAAATAAGGGACGCCTGCCGCAGCGGGGGCCACACCCCTCGGGGCCACGATGACCACAGGCCCGATGACATGCCAGTGGTGGTAAATCACAACTTAAAACATGTTTTCATAAAAATATTAAGATTGATACATGGACATTATCAAAATATATCTGCTATTGAAATCAGTGTGAACAGATGCACTCAGTCTATCTCTATATCACAACTCAAGTGGTCATATCGTCATGGCCAAATATTTTACCATATTTTATGAATTTATTAAATTAACAGATCCATAACTTATTAACTTTAAATTAAACAAATGCTTTGATACTCAAAAAGGTATATTGGAAAAAATGTCCATAAATATTTGGACATTGACACAATTTTCATCATTTTGGCTCTGTATACCACCACAATGGATTTGAAATTAAACAATCAAGATGTGCTTTAAGTGCAGACTTTCAGCTTTAATTTCAGGGTATTTACATCCAAATCAGGTGAACGGTGTAGGAATTACAACACATTTTATATGTGCCCCCCCCCCTTTTTAAGGGACCAAAATAATTGGACAAACTAACATAATCTTAAATCTAATTGTCACTTGTAATACTTGGTTGCAAATCCTTTGCAGTCAATGACAGCCTGAAGTCTGGAACCCATAGACATCACCAGACGCTGGGTTTCGTCCCTGGTGATGCTCTGCCAGGCCTCTACTGCAACTGTCTTCAGTTCCTGCTTGTTCTTGGGGCATTTTCCCTTCAGTTTTGTCTTTAGCAAGTGAAATGCATGCTCAATTGGATTTAGGTCAGGTGATTGACTTGGCCATTGCAGAACATTCCACTTCTTTGCCTTAAAAAACTCTTTGGTTGCTTTCGCAGTATGCTTCGGGTCATTGTCCATCTGCACTGTGAAGCGCCGTCCTATGAGTTCTGAAGCATTTGGCTGAATCTGAGCAGATAATATTGCCAGAAACACTTCAGAATTCATCCTACTGCTTTTGTCAGCAGTCACATCATCGATAAATACAAGGGAACCAGTTCCATTGGCAGCCATACATGCCCACGCCATAACACTACCTCCACCATGCTTCACTGATGAGGTGGTATGCTTTGGATCATGAGCAGTTCCTTCCCTTCTCCATACTCTTCTCTTCCCATCATTCTGGTACAAGTTGATCTTGGTCTCATCTGTCCATAGGATGTTGTTCCAGAACTGTACAGGCTCTTTTAGATGTTTTTTGGCAAACTCTAATCTGGTCTTCCTGTTTTTGAGACTCACCAATGGTTTACATCTTGTGGTGAACCCTCTGTATTTACTCTGGTGAAGTCTTCTCTTAATTTTTGACTTTGACATAGATACGCCTACCTCCTGGAGAGTGTTCTTGATCTGGCCAACTGTTGTGAAGGGGTTTTTCTTCACCAGGGAAAGAATTCTTCTGTCATCCACCACAGTTGTTTTCCGTGGTCTTCCGGGTCTTTTGGTGTTGCTGAGCTCACCAGTGCGTTCTTTCTTTTTAAGAATGTACCAAACAGTTGATTGAGCCACACCTAATGTTTTTGCTATCTCTCTGATAGGTTTGTTTTGATTTTTCAGCCTAACGATGGCTTGCTTCACTGATGGTGACAGCTCTTTGGACTTCATATTGAGAGTTGACAGCAACAGATTCCAAACACAAATACCATACTTGAAATGAACTCTAGACCTTTTATCTGCTCCTTGTCAATGAAATAACGAACTCCCATGAGGGAATAACATACACCTGGCCATGGAACAGCTGAGCAGCCAATTGTCTAATTACTTTTGGTCCCTTAAAAAGGGGGGGGGCCACATATAAAATGTATTGTAATTCCTACACCGTTCATCTGATTTGGATGTAAATACCCTGAAATTAAAGCTGAAAGTCTGCACTTAAAGCACATCTTGATTGTTTCATTTCAAATCCATTGTGGTGGTATACAGAGCCAAAATGATGAAAATTGTGTCAATGTCCAAATATTTATGGACCTAACTGTATATAGTGCAGGAGACTTGCAAAGGATCTTCCATGAACATCATGAACATGATAACATCAGTGGACCAGAAGTAGTACTGTGCAGTATTGGAGCATGTCAAGCCTACTTCCTTTTATAAGTGTACTTCTTATAGGAAACATGCTGCATTTTATTGAGATGGTTGTGTGTACTGTTAATTAGAGTAATTGATTGGCATAAACCAAACCAATCACAGGGTTAACACGACAACGCGAACGTTTGCTGATAACATACTCCCTCCGATAATTAACGTGAAGTGGTCAATAATGGGAGACGAATGCCAGAGCTAAAATGTATGCTTCAAACGACGGGACAGAAGATAACTTGATCGACTATACACAATAAAGGCAAATTGCTTCACACAGTGACAAGTGGTTGTATCACTTTTGAGGAGTTTAGCTCTACCTGGATAGTTAGAGATGAAGCGCGAACGTTAGCTGCGCTGCTGCATGCATTGAACACATGACGTTCCAGTAACTTCATTCCATGCTGTGTGTTCAAATGCTTCTTATATTTGTAGTAGTGTGTTCCTCCCTTCAACGAAATAGACTTTTTACACGCGTTACAAGTGGCGTTGTTGTCATTTTGTCGTGTGAAATACAACCAAACTTTAGAACGCTTCTTCCTAGTTGCCATGTTTGCTGCAGTCTGTCTGAATAAACTATAAAAGTTTGCGCATGCGCAACGGCACAGAGAATCGTTAACAGAATCGTTAAGGAATTTTGCTAACGATTCCAAGGAATCGATTCACTGGGAACCGGTTCTAAACAAGAACCGGTTCTTGATACCCATCCCTAGGTACCATTAGTGCAATATTGCTGATAGTGCAACCAGTAGCTGAAAGTGACAGTGTGTAAAGTGGCTAGTGAGTAGTGTATCAATTTACATATAAATGTCCATTCAGAAGCCTGATGGCCCTTGGAAAGAAACTGTTGTCCAGTCTGCATGTGCGAGACCGATTGCTTCGGTTTCGCCTGCCAGAAGGCAACGGGGTAAAAACACTGAAGGATGGGTGGTAACAGTCTCTTAAAATTGCATTTTAAGCAATAGCTTAAAAGCTTTCCTGAGGCATCGTGTGTGGTTGGTGTCTTGTAGGGCTGGGAGCTTCCTGCCAATGATAAACTCAGCAGACCTGACCACACTACGTAGGGCCTTGCGGTCCCTGTCTGTGCAGCTCCCATACCACACTGTGATCCAACCAGTGAGTATGCTCTCTATAGTGTATCTGCAAAAGTTAGTGAGGATGACTGAGTCCATGCCAAACTTCTTCAGTCTCCTCAGGAAGAGGAGGCGTTTTCGGGACGCTTTGACCACCTTGTCCGTGTGAGCAGACCAGGTGAAGTCATTGCTGATGTTCACCCCGAGGAACCTGAAGCAGCTGACCTTTTCCACTTTGGATCCGTTGATGTGTAGGGGTGCATGCTCCTCCTCCTGCCGCCTCCTATAGTCCACAATCATCTCCTTAGTCTTGCTGACGTTGAGAGAGGTTATTGTCCCGACACCATGATATCAGGGTATCAACCTCCTCTCTGTAGGCTGACTCGTCACTGTCAGAGATGAGGCCCACAATGGTTGTGTCGTCAGCAAATTTAACAAGGAGGTTGGAACTGTGCATTGCCACAGTCATGAGTGAACAAGGAGAAAAGGAGAGGGCTGAGCACACAGCCCTGGGGGGTGCCAGTGTTGGTGATCAGTGTGGATGAAGTGCGGTCACCGATTCTGTGAATTCCCCCGTCAGGAAGTTGAAGAACCACTTGCATAGGGAGGTGCTTAGTCCCAGGTCCACAAGCTTGGAGACGAGTCCGGAGGGGATGATGGTATTGAATGCTGAGCTGTTGTCAATGAACAGCATCCTCACATACGTATTCCCTTTGTCAGGTGGGAGAGAGCGGTGTGCATTGTCAGGGCGATGGCATCGTCTGAAGACCTGTCGGACGGTATGCAAACTGCATAGGGTCCAGGGTGGGAGGCAGCGAGGAGCAGATGAATGACTTGACTAGCCGCTCGAAGCACTTCATGATGACAGAGGTCAGTGCTATCGGGCAATAGTCGTTCATGCAGGTGACCTTGGTGTTCTTGGGCACAGGGACAATGGTGGTCCTCTTGAAGCAGGTGGGGAGTATGACTTGTATTGGGCCAATACAAGTCATACAGCTAATTAAGTTACACTGCTATGCTATTTTAAATAAGTATTGCACTAAGAAAATGTTAGCTACCTAGAACATATGAATAAAACTGATATTTCCTTCCCAGTGAGAGGCAACTGACGGTAGAGTAATACGTACATCCCTACTACTCCCTTTTGTAATAAACACAAATTCCTTAGTAAACTTTCTCCTGTCTAATTTTGTCATCGACTACACAAGATTACCTACCAGCCACAGCAGTAGTTAGCTAGTTAATTGCTTTGCTATCACCAGGTGAAAAGTCTGACTCCGAAGTGCGCCGTCACTTTGACATGAGCTGCATTACTTCTAGCTCTGAGCCTCTGACGGGATTGAGTGGCATGTGGCACTTTGCGAATATCACGTTTATCTCGGCATATTTCCAAAGCAGACAATTCAAGCGAAGTTGAGACCGCTGCTCTTCTCCCAACTTCCAGCTGGAGGGCCCGCTCTCAAAGGGCCCTCGGACCAAACGGGCCCCAGTGCACTGCACTGTCTATATTTACGCGTCAATTGTATTCGGGGGGGGGGGGGGTGAGAAATTCATTTGGGTGGAGTTTACTCGTATTTGGGGGGAGTGTTTTCATTTGGGGGATGTACTCGTATTAGTGGGTGTGTTTTGCACTTCAGGGTCACCATACCAAACAGTGCAATTTAATTACATATTCTGATTTAGTGATTTTTTCTTCTTCTATCGCGTCCAGTTTGTGCGCTTGATTGGCCATGATGACTGACGTAAACACAGCAAACCACGGGAAGCAGAAAACGTCCGACTTGTCGACTCCGTTTTCAACTCCTCTCCCGACTTGCAAGCGGCAACTCTTGCAGATCGGTCCATCCAGCCGCAGCCGATGTCGAACACAGCACTAGCTTCAGACCTGACCAACGGACCGGTAAGTACAGAGCCCGTCTACGGAGAGCCTGTCCACTTAAGCCCCATTTTACTGAATTTGGTTGCAGTTCCACCAGAGTTCCACTGAAGGTGATTGTGGGCGGGTGCAAAATGAATGGGAGTCTATGGAGCTAGACGGCTAAATGTGTCTCTTTTGCCTGATTGTCGTTGAGAAATCTCAGATTTTATTGTATTTTGCAACATCGATTATAGGTCAAAAGTTGAATGAACGAGTACTTACGTCGATTTGGGCGAGTCATTGTTGCCCATAACACGCTAGCATTCTGCTAATGAATGCTGATTGTATGACATCATTGATATTTTAAAAGTATTTTTAGAACAAAAAAGCACCCAGCAGTGTGTATTTTCTCTGCCTCCCCTTTCGAATGCAACATTCAAATTACTAGACAAAAAATTATATCCTGATTAAACTGGATTTTGAGGGGTATAGCTCCATAGACCTCAATTCATTCTGCACTCGCCTGTGAGCGCCCTCATATGGAACCTTGAGTGGAACTGCAACCAGTTCAGAAGCCGGAAGTTTCCAGAGAGTGGCAGTTCTCCCCTTATTAGACATTCTCTGGTAACTTGTACAGCTGAGCTAACTAGCTCTAGCTCTACTGCTGCTATGTGGGATTGCTAGAGCTAACCAATACCAAGGGGCGAAAATACATGGTGTTGATATCACAGCCTGGAAACATAGCTAGGTACATAAGATGTTATCACCCTGGCCTGTGCCTATAGCGTTTCTGAAGCTGTTTTAGCTAACTAGCTATGTCCCAGAAGCGAAGCTTCTCCCAGAAACGAGCTACTGAACTGATGTTCTACTGTAGGTAATCACGTGCATGTTTGTGACGATGGTGATGTTTGTGACTGTGGCTAAACCGTAAAACGTAACCTTTGCAGAGGTACAGCAACACTTGGGACCAAGACATTTTGACACAGGGACTGTCTATGTAGTACAAACATTTAGGGATTAGTAGCCTAAGGGTGGGGAAATAATAACTAGAGAGGGTACAATTTCTGGGGAAGTTCTGGAGGTGTGCTTGCGTCGGTTGCAGATGGGTCAGTTTTTTACTTACATTTTACAACTTATATTTCTGTATATTTTAAATATGTATGCATACTTATTTATGAAGATTGCATAGCTTAAAAAGCATACATTTGTTGCTGCTCATTTATACTTCAAAATACTAGGAAGTGAAGTGTGGAATGAAACATTCCACACTTCACTTCCACATCTCATTTCCCTTACGGTGCGTGTCCACTACGAGCGACGTAACGCTTTCAATTAATTTTCAATGGAGCCACGCAAATCGCTTGCGTGGTGCGTTGTGGGTAGCGATGCGACGCGATCCAAGTTGAGATTCTCAACTTTATGTAGATGAAGAGCGATTTTTGCGAGCGATGGCCAATCAGCTTGTTGTTGTGTTTCTTGTAACGTAGCAACCGTTGATCATGGTAAACATTTTTAGCTTTCACAGTGGCTGCATACCCAGCCCTGTTTGATACGTCTCTGTATTCGTACAGATGTTAACCCAAAAAAATTAGGAATGGCGCAGGGTCGCCGATGTTGTTGGTGCTCCTGGTGGGGTTTTTGTACTTTTAAATTCTGTCTCTTTACAAAATGTAACTGTGCTAGCTAGCTAGCCCCGTCGGCGGTACACGACTGGTTACCCTGAGTGCCCGGTGGCATACAGTAACATGCTACTCACATGTTTTGTGAGTAGTAGATAACATCATGCTACATCTAGCCAGTGTATCGTATTTTTGCTTAATGTGTGTAAAAGTTGTATTTTGATCGATATTGCGAGTACGTAAACCCAAGTCTGCACACTTTGCCATGACGTTATACGAACTACAACAGTGACTTTAGAGAACTACAACTCTGCATTCATCTGTCTGACACTCCCCCCCGAGCATGGTGCACTGTGGGAAGGCAAGCGATGGTAAGCAATTTGTGACGCTGTAGTGGACACGCACCGTTATAAGAGGTAATGGTGATAGGCTTTCTGGCAGCCTCACATACTTGAAACTGTTGGATGAAAACAAAGAAATTGGACAATACTGTGTAAAAATGATCCTAACTTATATTATGACTTTGACTTATGGCGCTGTGTGGGATTGCAGGAACTAACCAGTACGAAAGTCATACAAAAATACAGGGTGTTGATATCACATAGCTAGCTACATGTTATCACCCTGGCCCTTTGCCTGTGGCATTTCTACAGCTGTCTTGCAGCTTTGGTAGCTAGCTACAGGGTTGCCAGGTCTGTGATCAAAACCAGCCCAAAACCAGCCCAATGGCCAATAAAACCAGCCCAATATCAGAACTCAAAATATGCCCCTGCCAAACCATATACACTGCTTTTAAAGTCCAACAGGATTGCTATCATTGCCAAATGTTGTAATATCTACAAAGTAACACCAAATGTTTAGTATGCCAGCATTAAAAGCAGTTTTCAGGAGGTTTTCTCAGGAGACTGAGAGCATTAGGCACGTGTGCACACGAACAGGGCGTGTGTGTATGTGGGCGTGTCCCATGTCCATGTGTGTACGTGCTGATCTGGAGTCAGTTTGGTAGGATTTGGGTATAAATAAATTATTTCATTTAACCAGCGGACAAAAAATTAAACCCGCGGCAACACTTCAAAAGTAGCCCAATTCCGCGGGAAAACCACTGACCTGGCAACTGTAGGTAACCGCACGCGGGATAGTGACGTTTGTGACTGTGGCTAGCTAGTTAGCTACCGTTAGCTTCACTTTTCGCTACAAAAACTTAAATTATGCCTAAACCGTCAAATGGAAAGTTCACAGAGATACAAGCAACGTAATCGGGACCAAGGAGAACATTTTTACGCTGACATTGTCTAGGTATGTCTAGTTAGGACAGGGAGTCAGGTGGCTGAGCGGTTAGGGAATTGGGCTAGTAATCAGAAGGTTGCTGGTTCGATTCCAGGCCGTGCCAAATGACGTTGTGTCCTTGGGCAAGGCACTTCACCAGTGTGTGAATTATACAATGACAATCGGGGGGGTCAACTCAGTGCCCCCCCCCCCCCCCCCCCCCGGGCGAAGTTCACCCCTGCCGCCGCCCCAACCAAGTAAACGGCACGACAACGCACTACTAAAACTACAAACACTATTGTTTGTTGTCATTTCTTTCTGAAATAATCTTGATCTTTACAAAATTTGCAGAGTAACATCTGACTGTTCATCACAAAATAAGGTTGTTGGAAATCTCTCCAGATTCTCCAAGCAATGAGACAGACAAATGAAGCTATCTTGCTTGATATAGAGCTAGCGATAGCTATCTTTTAAGTTGGTGTTTAACCATGTTTCTATCATTAACATTCTTGTGAATATTCTACAGCTAATTGCCATTACAAATACATTTGTGACAGATTGTTGTGGTAGCTATTAGATAGCAAACTTGCCTTTCTTTCACTTTATCACGACACAGAACGCACCGCTACACTGAGGTGATTCAACAAGCTTCTGTATTGCACACTGCCTGGTCACTCGCGCGCGGTGTTTATTGAGTGAATTTTGACTATGGCAGTCAGTGTAATAGTGTGTGATATTCCCTGCCATAAAGTCAACATTTCTGTGTATCGCCAACCTGTTATTGAATGAATATGGTAACTATATTGTGATATTTACGATTACAGGTAAGAACGATATATAAATGTATCGACCCCCCCGACCTGTGGTTTTTACCTCTTTTGGGGGGGTCCGAGCCTTAATCGGGGGGGTCAGACCCCCCCAAACCCCCCCGTAATTCGCACACTGCACTTCACCCTACTTTCCTCGGGGGAATGTCCCTGTACTTACTGTAAGTCGCTCTGGATAAGAGAGTCTGCTAAATGACTAAATGTAAAATGTAGGTATGCAATTTGTTTTTGAGTTTTAAGGCTGGTAAAAAAATAAAATATAATATAGGTTGTGCCTTGACAAGTGCAAACACACCCAATAATAAATATATAGGCCCATGACAGAGAATATAGGTTTAGCCTTGCCAAAGGCAAGCACACCCAATTAATGTAAAGTGTTTGAGGAGTCTCAGAGGATGGTTAGTGGTTTTAAGTCAATGTTGTGCCAATGTTTTAAGTCTAATATATTTCAGCTTCAGAATGAATGCTACAGTCTGTGTGCTGTGTTAATCCATCCTGCCACAGTTTAATGAGAGAGTAATGAGAAATAAGATTTAAAGATCTCTGGCATATCAAGTCCTAAAGAAGACCCCCCCCCCCCAAACACACACACACACCGGGAGGAGGAGCTCATTACTCCTTTCACTGAGTTACTTAGTCTCTAGGAAAGAATTGACTTATAGATGGGGTTAATCTTGAACACGTGGATAAAAGACATTGTTAAGTAACACAGACAAATAGACTGTTGAACAAAAATATAATTGAATCAGAGGACTCTTGCTATTTTATAAGGATCTCAGTGTATTGGGTATTGCTTTAGCAAGATAACTGGATTAGAGAATGCTAGTCAGTGGGATGGATCTTGGCATGCCAAGGAAGGCCATGAACAAGACATTCCTCGGATGAGTTCTAAGAGTCATTCATTGGAACATTGTGACAAGTCTCATGTGTAACCTTACTGTATATATCTATCTGTTAAAAGATCCACAGCTAATGGAAATTAGCCATGTAGGATTCAATTTACTGTATTGATTTTGCAACCTTGAATTGGTTTATCTTTTTGGTATCATTACCTAAACTAGAGAGGGTACAATTTCTGGGGAAATTGTAGGGTGTGCTTGCTTGCGTCGGTTGCAGGTGGGTCCGTTTTCCCTTCTAGTGATATTTTCAAGCATTTAGCCTACTCACATTGCATAATTCATTAAGAACACCCTTTGAAACAAGCGAACCCCCTTTGAAACAAGCTACTGTAACAACGTTGTCACTGGCAGTACTTCAGATGGAATTGCGATTCAAACAGTACCGTCTGCTAACTGAAAATATGCCCCCCAAAACGTAAACAAGGTTGACATTAATTTAGGGGGACATGGCTAATTCAAAAGAAGTTTGCTAGAGGCAAGCTAGCTGCTGTTGCTAGCCACACTTCACTGATGGTTTGAAGGCGCCGGAAATGAGAATGTTTCTTTTGACATAATAACGTTTAGCCATAGCTGTGGCATTGAAGACAGTACTACACACTGCCAGTGGGCGAGCCAAGTCTGACTCTGAGGCTAACGTCAAAACAAGACGCGGTCTCACTCAAATTCCAAGTTTTACACAAATCACAAAAATATGCTGACCCACTGGCTGTCTTCGCAATCGCCATATCTTTAAAACACTGCCCTCCCTTTAGATGTAGAATTGACCCTGGTACGAAATTAAGAAAATACTCATCAGACGCAGATCGTCAACAGCTGCCGCAATCGTCAATGGAGGCTGACGGGGCTCTCACGTAGCAAACAAATCAAAGTTTTTACAGCAACCTACATGAAAATCTCACCACCTGGCTGTCTTCACAATAGTCATATCGTCATAACATTTCCCTCATTCTGTTTTTTCGTGTAAAATTGATCGAACTATAAAATTACGAAAATACTACTATGACGCTTTCTAGCATGGCTGCCGCCTAAGACTAGGCGGTCTCACGGGCGACCCGCACTTGCTCAAATTACAAAGACTTTCACGACCTAAATGAAAAATCCGAGATGGCAGTTCCACTCGAAATCGCTTTCTCAACAAAGCCCAATGGTTGGTAATTTTTGGGGGCGGAATTTTTTACTCATAATCCAAGCTCCAATTTGCGTGCTAGAACGTCTCTATCACGTTGTATCCATGCGTCGTTGCTAACGTGTAATGAAGTTGTGACGTAGCTAGCACTGAGTACCCTTTGTTGACAGAAGGCACTTTTTGCCACAAAAACTTAATTTAAGCCTAAACCATCAAACGGAACGTTCTCGCGAATACAAGCAACTCAATCGGGACCAAGATGAACATTTCGACACCTTCATTGTCTATGTAGTGCAAATATTCATCTTTTTTTAGGGGTGGGAAAATAATAATAATAAATATAGCTGCAAGCAGCAATGAGGTGGCCAAGCAGCCGAATGACCCATAAAACATGTTGTACATCCTCAGAAGAGGGTTACGAGTACACGCAACAAGTTTGGTGTGAATCCATCAAAGATTTGCTGAGATACGACCCAACTTCCTGTTTGCTGGCTTAACGGCACATTTTGATTGGCCGTACCGGGCAAACGGTTTTGAAAATCCAAAAAACATATGATGGCTTTTGTGAGGCTTGGTCTGAAGATGATCTCTGCCAAATTTGGTGAAGATTGGAAAACATTTGTAGGAGGAGTACAGAAAAAACGTTTTTTCAGTAATTCAAAATGGCGGCCGCATCAATTCGGCTGTTATCACAAGTTATCATGTGTCACACACGGGATGTCCCAAGATATCATGAGACAAAGGAATCACTTAATAAAGGCAAACGAATCAACAGTTATTGGCCAAAACACATTTTTGCATCCTGCGGCCACGCCCAGTGATAACATGACACCAAATTGTTTGGACATCCTCAAATGAGGGTTCCGAGTCATCATACCAAGTTTGGTGTTGATTACTCAA
This sequence comes from Osmerus eperlanus, assembly GCF_963692335.1. Lineage (NCBI taxonomy): Eukaryota > Metazoa > Chordata > Actinopteri > Osmeriformes > Osmeridae > Osmerus > Osmerus eperlanus. The sequence goes on from NC_085018.1 coordinate 7,438,689, forward strand.
GGATTGGCTGAGATATGACCCAACTTCCTGTTTGGTGTCTTTGCTGCCGATTTTGATTGGCTGTACCGGACAAACGGTTTTGACAATCAAACATCTTTGGATAACTTCTGTGAGGGTTGCTCTGACGATGATGTGTGCCAATTCTGGGGAAGATTAAAGAAAAATTGTAGGAGGAGTAGGCTTTCAAAGGTTTTCGATAAAACCGGAAATGGCGGAAAATCTATATAACCGGAAATTGACGTCATAGGGTGTGTTGAACTCGTCTTGACCCAGGGAATCCAATGGTACCTCATTTTTGAAAATCGGTCATACGGTTCAAAAGTTACGTGTGTAAACACAAGTCCAACTTTGACCCGTTGGTGGCGCTAGAGTGCTCCAATGGGAGACATGAAACTTGGTGAATATAAAGAGGGGACTGTGCTTAATGAGTGTGCCAAAATTCACAACTTTTTACCATATGGTTCTAGGGGCTGCCATAGACTCCAATGGCAGAAGAAGTGTAATAATAACTAGAGAGGGTACAATTTCTGGGGAAATTGTAGGGTGTGCTTGCTTGCAAAGGGGTCCGTTTTTGAATGACATTTTTACAACTGATACTTCTGTATATGTTATATAAAAATGCATACTTATTATTTATAAAGATTACATAGATTTAAAAGCATATTTTTTTTGCTGCTCATTTACAACTGAAAATACGAGTGAAGTGTAGAATGAAATAGATGTCTTCTCATTTCCCCTGCAAGAGGCAGCCTCATCGTTGAATCAAAACTAATAAATTTGGCAGACCGGTGTAAAAATTGACCTAATCTCTATGATTTAAACGTCATTTTAAGTTTTTCCCTTCTCATGATATTTTCAGGCATTTAGCCTACTCATTGCATTCATTCATTAATAAAGAACCCCCTTTGAAGATTATTCTACGACGTTACCCGGCAGTAGAAGATGGAATCGCGATTCAAACAGTACCATCTGCTAACTGAAAATATGCCCCCAAAACGTAAATAAGCTTGACATTTATTTAGTGGAAAATCGCTCATTTATAAAAAGCTCACTGGTAGCGATCATTGTCAGTAACAACGCAAAATGCGATATGGCCCTGTGTGGAGAAGCTGCCCCGGTAAATTCTACTACTACGGTACAGTACTAGACTACTGCTGTGTTCGTCTTGGTACTGTAGCGATTGCGTTGGTTGAATTGGATTTAACGTTCCGTTGTACGGTTTAAGCTTAAATTAATTATTTTCATGAACAGATTGACAACGTTTAGGCTGTGGCAATGAAGTTCAGGTTAGTAGTTAGATAGACTTTTGATTTAAGTAAGGGGAGTGCCGAACATGTTCTGTCGCCGTTTGACTTCCTAAACAGCTGTGTAAGTTAGATGTTTTTGTCGTGTGTCTCGCGTAAGCTACAGCGTTGCAGTGAGCTACACTGGTTTGAAACCACAGGTAATGGTAATTTCACCAACAAATCGTTTACTAATGTCAGAATAAATCCTACAACGAAAATGTATATGTGAGGAATGTTTATTTTAACGATTGAAAACAGATAACGCTACATCATAGACCACTGTAGTATGTGTTGCCCGGGCAACACAGGCTAATGTCATGATGCTAATACTTCAGTGAAATAGTAGACTACTGTTTCCGAAAGTAGATGTACTTCCTTAATAATATCAGCTTATACTGTACATTACACATCACAATTGTGTGTCATATCACAAAGTAAAATGAGTAAATAGTTATCACCCTGGCCTCTTTGCTTGTGGCGTTTCTGCAGCTGCCTTGCAGTAAAGCTATAGTTAGCCTAGCTATCCCCCAAGTTAACAGATGCGAAACGAATGTTCTGCCAAAGGTAGTCACGCGTGTTTTCGTGACGTTAGTAACGTCAGTGACTGTGGCTAGCAAATTAGCCACCGTTAGCTTCACTTTTCGCCACAAAAACTTAACTTCAGCCTAAACCATGCAACGGAACGTAAATTCCAATAGAAGCAACTCAATCGCTACCAAGACGAAACTTTTGACACCTACGTTGTCTATGTAGGCCAAATATTGACTGAGTTTTAGGGGGGCAAAAAGAAATAAAAATAATAATAATAATATATATGTGAGAGAACAAAGGTTGTGCTCTCGCCGAAGGCTTGAGCACACCCAACTAGAGAGGGTACAATTTCTGGGGAAATTGTAGGGTGTGCTTGCTTGCGTCGGTTGGACAGGGGTCCGTATTTTAATGACATTTTTACAACTGATATTTCTGTATTTTATATAAAAATGCATACTTATTATTTATAAAGATTACATAGATTTAAAAGCATTTTTTTTTGCTGCTCATTTACAACTGAAAATACGAGTGAAGTGTAGAATGAAATGGATGTCTTCTCATTTCCCCTGCAAGAGGCAGCCTCATCGTTGAATCAAAACGAATAAATTTGGCAGACCGGTGTACAAATTGACCTAATCTCTATGACTTAAACGTCCTTTTAAGTTTTTCCCTTCTCGTGATATTTTCATGCATTTAGCCTACTCATTGCATTCATTCATTAATAAAGAACCCCCTTTGAAGATTATTCTACGACGTTACCCGGCAGTAGAAGATGGAATCGCGATTCAAACAGTACCATCTGCTAACTGAAAATATGCCCCCCAAAACGTAAATAAGCTTGACATTTATTTAGTGGAAAATCGCTCATTCATAAAAAGCTCACTGGTAGCGATCATTGTAAGGTAACAACGCATTAATGCGATATAGCCCTGTGTGGAGAAGCTGCCCCGGTAAATTCTACTACTACGGTACAGTACTAGACTACTGCTGTGTTCGTCTCGGTAGCGATTGCGTTGGTTGAATTCGATTAAACGTTCCGTTGTACGGTTTAGGCTGAAATTAATTATTTTCATGAACAGATTGACAAAGTTTAGGCTGTGGCAATGAAGTTCAGGTTAGTAGTTAGATAGACTTTTGATTTAAGTAAGGGGAGTGCCGAACATGTTCTGTCGCCGTTTGACTTCCTAAACAGCTGTGTATGTTAGATGTTTTTGTCGTGTGTCTCGCGTAGGCTACAGCGTTGCAGTGATACACTGGATTGAAACCACAGGTAATGATAATTTCACCCACAAATCGTTTACTTGTAATCTAATGTCATAATAAATCCTACTACGAAAATGTATATGTGAGGAATGTTTATTTTAACGATTGAAAACAGATACATCATAGACCACTGTAGTATGTGTTGCCCGGGCAACAGAGGCTAATGTCATGATGCTAATATTTCAGTGAAATAGTAGACTACCGTTTCCGAAAGTAGATGTGGGCTTACTTCCTTAATAATATCAGCTAATATTGTACATTACACATCACAATTGTGTGTCATATCACAAAGTAAAATGAGTAAATAGTTATCACCCTGGCCTCTTTGCTTGTGGCGTTCCTTGCAGCTGCCTTGCAGTAAAGCTATAGTTAGCCTAGCTATCCCCCAAGTTAACAGATGCGAAACGAATGTTCTGCTACAGGTAGTCACGCGTGTTTTCGTGACGTTAGTAACGTCAGTGACTGTGGCTAGCAAATTAGCCACCGTTAGCTTCACTTTTCGCCACAAAAACTTAACTTAAGCCCAAACCATGCAACGGAACGTAAATTCCAATAGAAGCAACGCAATCGCTACCAAGACGATCCTTTTGACACCGCCGTTGTGTATGTAGGCCAAATATTGACTGAGTTTTAGGGGGGCGAAAATAAATAATAATAAATAAATATATATGTGAGAGAACAAAGGTTGTGCTCTCGCCGAAGGCTTGAGCACACCCAATAAAAAGAAAAGGTAGAAACACTTAAGTGGCTTCGCCGCTTTGCGGCTTGGCCACCAAATATATATGTGAGAGAACAATGGTTGTGCTCGCCGAAGGCGTGAGCACACCCAATTCATGGAATTCATGAACAGTTCTGGGTTTAATTAAACCAATATCCTTTGTTTGCCTCAAAATAAGGATTATTTTTTGGTCTGTTCATGTTGCTTAACTTGATGAGGTCCCTATGTAATTTATTCTTCAATGTGGCTGTCTGTTTACTTCAGCGTGATTCAACATGGTACATATTGTCATGCCCTCAACCTCTGCCCCTAGCGGCGGTTTTTGTTTATTTTCTGTGTCTCCCTGTGGTGGGTGTGGCCATGGTCTCCGGTTCCCAATTACCCACACACACTGCCTCAGTCTCCACACCTGTCTCCCAACAACTCATCAGCCCTGCAGTATATCAACCCTGGTTTTCACGTCATTCACCGCCGGATTATAGTTTTGTCTATCTTGGTAGTCCTTCCTCTCGGCTGCTACAGTCCGTTAGACGTATTTTGTACTTGTGTCATTCGTTTCGCTGTGTTTTTTCCTGTGTCTTCAGGATCGCAAACCCTGCCTCCCTGCCAAGCATCTGCACAGCCTATCCTGCTTGTCCCATCTGTTTTTGTCACTGCCATTCCACTCTGCAATAACCCAGGCATTAAAACCTTTCTGGACCATACCTCATCGTTTTTGTTAGTCTGTGTTGTGTGCTTGGGTCCAACACTGCCACCCCCGTAACACATTATCCAATGGCAAATGGATAGATGCCTTTGCCAGATACGTGCCTTTGGCAGATAGCAATAGCTTGAGAAACTAATATTTACCAAATCTTTAAGTTTCAGAGAAAATGTTTAGTGACTTTTGGTCTATGAAGTCATTCCATTTGATGAAATTCTGTATTTCAGTACTTACATAGGAGCAAGGGTGATAGTTACTGTCACTGTTAGTGCAATAATCTGACTGGGCATGGGATTTGAATTTAGTACAGTGTAATTTAGTGCATTTTTGTCATAAAAAAATAGTTTTTAATCAAAGACATTTGGACAACACTTGGGTGGCAGCATTTGAAAATAAGAGAGAAGAAAGAAAGCCTGTGAGGGGTTTAAGACAGCCCCTTGTATGAATACACTATGGCAATCTCACACACACACCCCTTTATCCACACTAGCGTTCTCACACTTTCTCCACTCCAGACGGAAAGATGGCCATGCACAGAGTTCCCTCCCAACCCTTCCTTTACTTTGCATAGGCAGGAACCTTGAATGTAATATAATCTGATATTCGCCAAAGACTGGACCTCTGCTTCAATGACTCTAAAACTGGACTCTATTTTCAACTTGCCCAGGTCAGCCAGATGAACACACACAAACCCAAGGTAATATAGTATTTCATGTGCCCTTCAACTATTTTTTCTTCTTGGAGGGTAGTGCAATATACTCACAAACATTTTAAAGTGTTGACATCCTAAAGGAAGTTTGTGCATAAAAACACCCAAATATTACAACATTCATCTGTATATTCTTCAGGGGAAACCAAATTAATCAAAAGTCATCTTCAAAGACAGGACTACAATATTACATCCTACTGTGATACCCACACAATGCTAAAGCTCAAACATATTCTGGGTTTTACTTAAGTTATATTATGGAATTTTCTTTCTGATGCTTCTCTCTGGTTTCATATTTTTGTGGCAGACATGTAACATCTTTAAATGGGATTGTCAAAAGGTTGAAACATGTTGAACTTCCCTCAAAGAAACAGTCCCAAAGCTTTGCAGTATATATGACATCCTCAGAGCTCTCCTGGATGACTTTGGGTACAGGAGAGAATGGAATTGTTGTCCTTGTCTCTAAAATCTGTACAGACATAGATCCTGAATAAGCTAGTAGGTCCAAGAAAGCTTGAAAGAACTGAAACCATTGTTGATTTATAGAACAAAACCTTTCAAGTAATGCGCTTATGAAACATATTTTGAGATGGGGCGAGGACCAAACTGTGCCTGCCAAGAAACATGATCTATGTACATTACATTCAAACTGACTCTTTTGAGTCTCATTTGCAGTTGTTTTGTTAAAAAATGTATTTCGCAAAGACAAATGTCTTTCGCAAATGTAATTTGCAAAGACACCTGAAGTAAGCTTTCGCAAAAAGTATTTTCTCTATCATTGTTTAATTGTTGTCTAGAAACTGAGCAGCTTGTGTGACATTTAAAGTACACATTGTGTACAGTGAAGAGAGAACATAGAGGCTAAGATACAGGCTGCAGGGGGAAATGTCAAAGAAAGAAAGAGAGTCCCACAGACATGCAGACAGTTCCAGATAGTTTTCTGTTTCATGGGTCACGGTTTGATTTCTCCCTGTTTAAATCTGTTGGAGCTGAGTCTCCCACTGTGAGTTCAGCCTTTTTGGGCTACAACGATTTTATCTATTTTTGTAATTGTGTGATACGAACATGGTAGTTCTACCCTGTCATTTGTCCAAACACACAACAAACATTGTTTCATTTTATTGAGTTTCAGTGGACAGATGACAAGCCTGTGAAATGATTTCCTTTTCATACTTGAAAAAAACATAGCCTACTGTATGGTTCAGTTGGTAAATACTTCCTATATAATCTTCCAATAATATCTGAGACAGGAGACTTTTATTTGAGACGCAATCCAGATCTGCGGTGATAATCTTACATTTAGGAATTGTGGGTCTGGTGCCAAGAGAAGACTTTTGCAACACAGAAAGTTTAAATGCACTACCATTTAAAACATAGCAATTGTAAACGATTTGGTAGGTACATCAGAATTGTTGTTATTACATGTTATAGTCTTAACAGTACAGTTTACGACAACAGTGTAATAAGGCCCACATTTGGAGGAAGGGTGCAAGGGGTAAGTGGATGTTGAAAAGGGGCAGTTGAAGATTGTGTTACCAAGAAGCTATAACATTCACTTACTTCTAGAAAGTCCAACCCACCAAGTTTCTGCTAAACCATTATGAAGTGTAATAGCAGATCCTTTGTAACTACAGTGTTGTTACTATAGCTATTGTTATGTTATATAGTCAATGTAATCTTAAAGTCAAGTGTTACCAAGACTTCTAATCATAACAGTTCTGCATGAGATTGCAGCCTGTTGGTTACAATGTGAAGAGAACATATCTCTACAGATACCATTGTGTGGTGTGTATTATTTCATCAATACTCAATGTGCTCAATAGCACATAACAAGTTGAAGGCTGAGGGTGAAGGATGGAGCTAAATTTATAATCCATGTGTTACGGGGGTGGTTATAGTGCACCCAAGCGCTATAGCCAACACAGATACTGGATGGGGAGGTAAGTTCCAGGGTATTTATTTATTGCACATAGTGAAAATGGTAGGGCAATGTCCAGGCAGGCATGGGCAGAGTGGGTCAGGCAGGTTGGCAGATGAACAGAGTGATCCTGGAGACACAGGCAAGACAAAAGTTAGCAACTAACAGTGAGAGACAAACAGCTGCCACTAGGGGGCATAGGTGGAGGGCATGACACCATGAGTCACTGCTGTTGCTTCTTCTGAATGCCTCCATTTTGTAGCAGCCCCAACGCCTGGGACACACTGGCTGTGATCTGCTGTGAAGCGCCGCCTTTTTTCTTTCGGCGCCCATGTCATCAAATGGGACCGACCACACTGGCTGCGAAGCGCTGCGAAGCGCCGCGATTGCCTGAGATCTGCAGCGATCGTTTCGGCAGCTGGTCAAATTTTTTCGCAAGATGCTTGCGAAATCGGCTGCAGGATGATAAAATACACCATATTAGTTGATATATTTTTATTAAAAAAGCATGTTATTAAGATTTTACTACATTAATTGTAGACTACAGTGAACATTTGTAAAGTTGTAGACTTTATAATTATTTTTTTAATATTACTTTGGAGGCCTACGTACAATATTCACTCTATATAAAACCTAACTACACAATGTTGGTAACGAACGGCCGTTCCATGTGGTTACCCTGCTAAAAACGAATGAAAATAAATGGATTGATCTGTTGAGCCAGCATGCCCGTAGTTGTTTTGTTTGTTTGAGATAAACGAGTTGTCACGCGTTGCACACAACACACGCATGCAGATGACCGAGAGAGAACCCCCAAGTCGATTTTGAAAATCAGCGAGAAATTCAAGGAGATGGACAACATTAAATTATTTCTCTAAGTTTAAAGGGAGTTGTATGACCCCCAGCACCAATTTTACAAGGACAACGTAGAGAAGGATCAATGTTGGGATGCTGTTGGGGCGGCTGTTGGAATAACACGTTTCCCAAATATAGCCTATACCATGTTTATGTACCATGTCAGTGAAAAAGGAGAGCTCACAGTAGCTGAAAGTCTTGCTGACTGGCGCAGAGAAATGCGCGTCTGGTGTGAACAGCTTTTGCTCAGACGTAGCCGATCATGGCGCTGCGCGTCCAGGCGCTTCGCAGCCAGTGTGTCCCAGGCGTAAGCTTGACCTTTTTTCAGTGCAATACACATGAATTAAAAAGCGTTTATTTATGAGCCTTTTGTAATTGGGTGTGCTTTGCCTTCGGCAAGGGCACAACCTTTGTTCTCTCATATATTTATTATTTTCCCACTCCTAAAAAAACTTGAATATTTGCACTACATTTACATTTATGCATTTAGCAGACGCTTTTATCCAAAGCGACTTCCAAGAGAGAGTTTTACAAAAGTGCATAGGTCACTAATCATAACAACGAGATAGCCCCAACATAGACAGTTGGTGTCAAAATGTTCGTCTTGGTCCCGATTGTGTTGCTTGTATTCGCACAAAAGTTCCGTTTGATTGTTTAGGCTTGATTTAAGTTTTTGTGGAGAAAAGTAAAGCTAATGGTGGCTAACTAGCTAGCCATAGTCACTGATGTCACTACGTGTTGCTAACGTCAAGAACACACATGTGACTACCTGTAGTAGAACATTAGTTTAGCAGCTTGTTAACTTCTGGGAGATAGCTAGGCTAACTCCAGCAACTTGTCTCCTCAGTTCCCAGACATACACAGACTGTTGTTAAAAGAAGAGGGAATGCTACACAGTGGTGAACATGGCCTTCTCACAACCTTTTTGAGACGCGTTGCTGCCATAGCATTTAAATCTACCATATTTTTTCCTTAAAATTGTACATTTCATCAGTTTAAACATTTGATATGTTTTCTATGTTCTATAGTGAATAATAGGGGTGTAACAATATATCGTGGTACAATACATTGCAGTGCAAAAATGTAACAATATGTATCGTAGAGTCATGGAGATTTTTAGATAAGAAATCTAGGGGATAGCCTGGTCCTAACCAGACTCTCGTACATTTCATTTGTACAGAGGGTCTGGTCTCCATTGATAAGCGTTAACTTCCTTGAAGGCGGGTAGCCTACTCTGTTGAAGTTTAAAACTGTTGGATCTGGCCAGAGCCACCCTGGATCTGCCATAACCAATCGCTAGCGTTCGCCTTAGCCAACTCCTTCACCATTACTGTAACGGAGCTAGCTGCCGTAGCTGGAAAATCAAACTTTTCCCGAACCCCGTGGGGAGGAGCACCACAACATCATGGCCACCAACAAAACTAAGATTGTTCTTGCTCTGGCTTTAACTTCTGGATATTCGGCAGCATTGCCACAACGCACCAAATGGCTTCGTTCGCATCTTTCTCCACCGCCATTACTGTACTACAACTCAAACAAGCGCACAACATCAACGTCATCGTTCTCAGACACTCCCTGTTCGCTGATTGGACCACCAAAAATGTGTCTGGCAAAAAACGACTAATATACCAAAAGCTCACAGATCTAGTACAGAAGCAAAATGAAAATTTGGATGTTTCACACGCAAATGTTTTAACAGCGGCGACGTTGTGTATTGTTTAGGGTCCTTCCACCACGAGACAAATCGGCATTGCAAATTGAACATGAAGCTCGACTTAAATCGCCTTCTTTTGACTGAAAGTACTGCGAAACAACACCTTTTCTGCTCACAAGTTCTATTTTCACTTTCTCACTTTCTGCAAGCGTAAGTTTCGGCAGAAACCAAACCCCGTCAAAAAGCCCAATATTCGTCCGATCCGAAGTCGAATCCTGGATTCGGTGCATCGCTAACGACATCTGTTTTATCTTTTGGTTGAACTACCAACACGCAACTGCTTGCACCTGTGTCACGCGTGCACACAGCATTGAGCATTCACAGCCTGAACTGGGCAGTAGCAGGGAAAAATGTGTTAATCTGAAACTGAAATAGAAGATGCCCCGTCCACTTATAAGTCCGACGTCTGGCAGCATTTGGGTTTTCCAGTCAATTGACTGCCAGACGTCGAACTTATAAGTGGACGGAACTTGAATCCAGTCCTTTTGGGGTCTTCTTTATCCCCATAGGTCTTCTGACAGCCGGAGCATCTAGTGTTGTCGTGCGCGACCACCTTTCCTTTTTTCTGTTTTGGGACAGCTTTTCCTTTTTTGGCTCTATCCACGTAGAGGAAATGCTCTTGGCTGGTCAAATGGTAGGATGGCGGCATGGCACGGGGCTTTCTTGTTGTCCTCTCACGTTGTGGTACCGAAATCAAATCAGAGAAGCTGACTGAGGGCCTTATAGGATTTTGGCTTGTTGTAGGTGGAGTGGAGGGATGGGCAGTTACATCAAGCCCAGTTGCAGGTGGAGTGGAGGGATGGGCAGTTACATCCAGGCCAGTTGTAGATGGAGTGAACGGCAAATTGTTAGGCTGAAGCTCTCCAGGCTGTGGTCCACTAACAATTGTAACCTCCAGGGTATCCATACCCTGCATGCTGATGTTTTCTCTTGCAGGGGCTAGAGGCTGCTGTGCCCTCTTAGTTGTTGTACTGAGTACAAAGAAGTCAGCAGAGATGGCATTCATGTTTACAGGAAACATCCCTGTTGCCCTGAACCCAGACTGGGCATTTTCCACAGTGGCATGTTTTCTTCCAGGCTTCCGTAAACACTGAAAAAAACTTGGGCAGCTTTAAACCACAAGACTCTCTGTTCCACCTTCGGCCCCCCTCAGACCAGTGATGCTTTAGGATTTTGAACAGAGACCTGTCAGCTGGCTGAAGAGCATGTGGTGTGTGGTGGATAGCTCATCACATGAACATTGTGTTTCCTCATGTGTGTGAGGAACTCAATGTTATAGACATGGCTGCTATGCCCATCAAGGAGGAGAAGATGCAGCATTAAGTCATCTTTAGGTAGCTCCGCAACAAAGGTTTTCCCCCACTCAATGAGGAGCTCTGTATTAATCCACCCATTGTCAGATACCCTAACGAGTGCATTGCCAGGAGACCCATACAGCCACTCATTCCGAACCATTTTCCCCTTGAAAATCACCATCAATGGGGAGTACGTTCCAACAGCATTAAAGGCTGCCAGGATGGTGGTTGTCTCCCCCTTCTCCCCTGCTGTGACCTCATAGCAGGGCTTTCCAACTTCCCCTATTGCACTGTTCGAGGTGAAGTTGTCCTGCAAACCTGACTCGTCGCAGTTCCAGAGGTGAGGGTAGATTTTTAAGGCCCAATTCCTCGATCAGTGCCTCGTAGTCGCGGAACCATTTCTTTACAATTTCTGGGTTCATCCCAGCCGCCCTTGCAACGGAGAGAGATTCAGGCTTACGAATGCCCAGGATTGGGTTTCGTTTCATGAACCCCTGAAACCAATAGTACCCATGGTTGAATCCACTTACTGACCCTCTCACTCTTCTCTGTAGAGTCGATTTGGGGACATCCCAAGCTCTGGCCAAAAAACGAATATTCGCCTTCTGTCCTGATTCGACCTGCCTTTTATGCTCATCAATTGCCCCTTTCATTCTTTCTTCAGACCACATGTCGTGTCTCATTCCTTTTCTTCCTACCTTTCTTCCTCCCTGACTATTTCTACCTCCCTGACTTTGTCCATCTTCCTTTCTTCTTTTTTTCTTCCCTTTCTCTGCCTTTCTCTGCCCTGCCTTTCTTGGTGCCATTATCTGTAATGAGTCGTTTTGAAAATTATTAAAAATGTGTGTAAATCTATGTGTTATATTGGTGTTAATTCATTTGCAGTGTTTCGCCTGGGATTTCCAATGGTGGGGCATCATGGCTCAGCGGGGCTGTGTGTGCAGTTGTTCAGCAGTGGGGGAGGGCCTGTCTGTCAGCCTTGTCTGCTAATATCAATAATAATAGTTTATAGACTACAATGCTAGGTGCAAGGGTGTGGCAAGATTCATTTAACATTTTAATTCATTTAGTTGTGGGGTTTGACTTATACAATAGGCATATAGTGTAACTGGGAGTCAGGTGGCTGAGCGGTGAGGGAGTCGGGCTAGTAATCTGAAGGTTGCCAGTTCGATTCCCAGCCGTGCAAAATGACGTTGTGTCCTTGGGCAAGGAACTTCACCCTACTTGCTTCGTGGAGAATGTCCCTGTACTTACTGTAAGTCGCTCTGGATAAGAGCGTCTGCTAAATGACTAAATGTAATGTAAATGTAACTGATGTAAACCTTAGTGAGTCTAAGTCTAAGTGCTAGCTAGCGAGTCTGAAAGCGTTGGTTCGATGCCAGTGTAAGGTGTTACTTAGTTGCGAACTTCAGTGCAGTGTGATCCATTGGTATAAAAAATGTGAGAACTGTCTAATGTAATTACTTTTATAGCATAACAAAAGAATTACTAGATGTCCCACTTTACCTGCAGAATGCTGTCCCACTTTACCTGCAGAATGCTGTCCCACATTACCTGACATGGTCAGGTAATGTGTTTTTTTTGTTTGCTAACAAAGCATAATTAGGGTTCCTCCGGTAGGAGGGAACCTATTGTTTTTGTTAGTATTCCTATTATTATTATATTTCTCTGTTAAATGGCTCAATAGCTCAAAAAGTCCTTGACCCAATTTTTTTAAAGTTGGCCCAATGATACAACAGGTCACTCACTACTCCCAGACGGCTAGTGGCCCATGTACGCCCATAGGTGGCGCTATAAGCCACTCCCAAAGTCTACGTGATTTCCCCAGCGCCCCATTACTCCAAAATACCTGAAAATTGGTATACATGTCTTATTTCTCATGGGGAACAAAAAAGCCTCAAGAACCCATAAGGTCCGCCATGATAGATTTTTCTGTACTGTCCAAACTTGGTACAACCTTCAAAAACCTTCTCCTCATGAACCATAGATCCAATCGACTTGAAATTTGTTACATATTTGTAGAATACATGTATCTCTATAGGGTCAAATTGAATAAGGAATGCAATACAAAATGGCTGAAAGAAGTGTATTTATGTAAATGTCCACATTGCCACAATATCTTTGTGTTAATAAATCTAATATAATTTGGACTGATGGTTTTTCAAACGTTACTGCCTTCAAGTTGACATCATTCTGAAGTACCATATGCAATTTCACCTTGATATGTCAATATATGATTGAATTCAATTGAATGGCTCCACAGCGCGCGCACACTCATCCTGCCCCTTGACACACAAGCGAGCATGGCGATACACACACACATGTTTTCTGAAAATCGTGTGTTGACCAAGCCCCCACCATCGGTTTTTAGCTCCTGTTTCATTTTGCTTCCAATCGCAGCTCGCCATTATGAATATAAATTATCTTTCGGCGGCCATTGTTGTTTTCAACTGGAGTCACCTGATAGCCGTGTTGGAGGCAGCCACGTTCGGTAAGTCCTATTTTTACACATTTTAAGATAGATGATCAATGATAGGGTTTGTGAAAGTACACTACTCTTGAATTATGGTGAAGGTTTGAGCACTTTTAGACCTTTAGATCGTGAGTTTGAAGTGACGGAAAACCGAACTCGAAAAGTAGCTAGCTTTTCCCCTTTGTGTTTATAATTAGTGAATCATTTTGCATCTCGGCGAATTCTTCACCCAAAAGGTTGAGGAGGGCAGCCTTTCTGAGAAAAGGCGATTCCCCACAGACCTGTAGGCTCAGAATTTTGATTTGGGTTGTGAGTTCGGACGCCAGGGAGACCGCATAGGCTTAGGCGGCAGCCATGTTTTGGTTGCATCATGTTCACCATTTTATTTACAGTTCGGTAAATTCTACCCCCGAAAAGGGCTGGGCAGCCTCAAGAGATGTGGGAATTGTGCTTTTAGCCATATGGTCCTATTATTTTTGTGATTTGTGGAAAACTTGCAATTTGAGTGAGAGTGCATTGTTCTGACGTTACTAGTAGCCTCAGAGTTAGACTTGGTTCTCTCACTGGCAGTGACTGTATTTCACTCAATTCTACTCAAAAAACGTCAGGGAGGACTGCTTTTTGTAGACAAGAGCCTGCTGAAGATAGCCAGTATCTAGGATTTTTCAAAGCAATCCTGTTTCCTTCGTCATTTGCCTGAGAAAGCGACCTACGTTAACCAGGCTAGTTTCACTCGGTCAGCCTATTTAAAGGTCTCTGACAGTCAGAATCACTGTTTACAGGCAAAGGACGAGCTGGTCTTTTGTCAGATGTGTATATATTGACCAGTTTAGAGCTAAATACTTTTGCCAGAGCCTGGAATCGAACCTGTGTTTTGAGTGACTGCATGGGTCTCCATCAGGTCAACACATTTGGATTCAAGTTCAAGTAATGCCACTGCATTTCACAGTCAAAACTGTAGTTTATGTCAAGTGTAGATGGAAAAAGCTGCGTTTTTCACAACTGAACTGACATGGATCCTTTCTTCACTTTTACAGGTCTGGAGGGTCATGGAGAGGCCTGCTCAACAGTGAGTTCAATAGAGGATGCTGAGAGCAACAACAGAGAATGCTGAGAGCATCACAGACCCCTTGCTGGACTATCCCTCTCTAGCTGGACAGCTTCATTCCTGCCTGCCTGCCTGCCAGCCAGACAGCCACCCAGCCAGCTAGAGACAGACAGCCACCCCACAGACACAGTAGCTCTGCAGACTGATTTTTTGAGGACATTGACCATGTCCCAGTATGCCAAGCTGCTGACTTTGAGTGTCTTAAGTGATGAAACCAGTTCAAGTGATAGACTTTTGACCTGAATCCAATGATTATTCATATTAATAAAAACCACTCAAGAGAAGTACTGCTTCTTTATTAATTGTATTTATGTATATATAATTGCACAGCTCCCCCTGTCAATGATCTAGCACCTCCTCAGCACCTGTATTAAAAATTCTCTGGCGCCGTCCCTGCCCAGGGTTGATTGTAACTGGTGTTGGAAAACACATGTAGTAGGGCAGAATAGAGGGACTGGGCAAAGGGTGCTGGTGTGGAAAGTCACCAAAAACTGTGCAGAATGGGCCGAAAATATTAGATGACATTGTATTGAGGCCCAATTGGAGAAGAAGCCATAGGATATTTACAATTGTAGTAGGCCATTAGATCTGTTTTAAAAGTTCAGGGGTGTAATTTGTTGGATATGAAGCCCCCACCCTCCACTCCAGAAACAGTTGGTGACAGAGGTGCAGACATTAAGTTAAACATAGTCATGCGTTAAGAGTAGAGTAAAAAATACAGATCCCCCCTTTCTGAATAAAGTTCCTCTGATCTGATTTGTTGATTTCTGTTGCTATGAAAACCAGTTTAGCCAAGCTAACTAACATTGTTTTTAGCTAGCTTGCATTACCATTCAATAGCTAACAAAACATTAGTAAAAATAGCTTGCTAATCGAGCAGAACTTGTTAATGTAGGAGACTCAGAGATCTTAGCGCGTCACTAGCATCTCGTCATATCACGCAGTCGGAGCACAGCTAAATAATCCAAGAGTATATGGCTGCAGCCTACAGCCTCCCGTCTCGTGCCCTCCCGTCTCGTGCCCTCCCCGTCTCGTGCTTCTACTTTTCAAAATAAAAGCTCGTCTGGTCCGCTATTTCTCCTTCCTACTTTGTTGTACGTGTTTTTTTTTAAGCTAGACTACAAACTAAAAATCCATTCTACGGCTGCAGCCTGGGAGGCCCGGTTGAGTTTAGGCATCACAACGACGGTTGAGGTTAGGATTAGTTTAAGGCCAGGAGTCGTAGCAGAGGAGAGAGGTTAAGGTCAGCAAGCAGAGTCAAGTAAGAGCACAGAGGTCGAGGTTAAGGTTAGGCACAACCACGACAGTTGGGGGACAATGATGGTCGGTACAGCACACCGTGCATTTTGTCACCTGCGATGTGTTCTTTTTTTTAAAGACACTGATGTGTAGCCTACCTTAAGGAAAATCACAAAAAGAAACCATCAAAGTCTGCAACCATAAATTTCTCTAGGTAACGTTAGCTAATATTCGCTAACAAATGTCAACATAAAACGCTGATGCAGTTTTAAATGAAGGTCATCGCAGGTTTAATCAAATATACGTTAAGATCAGGGACAGAACAATAACATCCAGAAATCAGCAGACTATATGGATAACATTTTTCAATTTCAAGTTTTTCAATTTATTGCAACAAACGTGCTCACGAACTTACCTTTACCTCCATCCGTAAAATAATTCGCGATTTAGTATTTTTGACCCTCTGAACTTACCGTTGGACAGCCTGTGCATGAGATGGGAGGGCATGAGACGGGAGGCTGCAGGCTGTACAGGGACATTCCCCCGAGGCAAGTAGGGTGAAGTGCCTTGCCCAAGGACACAACGTCAGTTGGCATTACCGGGAATCGAACTGGCAACCTTCGGATTACTAGCCCGATTCCCTCACCGCTCAGCCAACTGACTCCATTTATGTAAGTGTCCACATTTTCTCAATATCTTTGTGTCAATAAATCAAATATAATTTTGACTGATGGTTTTTCAAACCTTATTGGCTTCAAGGTGACATCATTCTGATGTACCATGCGCAATTTTACCTTGAAATGTCAACCGTTTCTTAATCTTTGTCCCAAAGCTGACCAAAACTCATACTCTGCCCTTTCTACTCATACAATCTCAACAGTTGGTGTGTAGTAGAGGATAGAGAGACTGACTTGTGACCTTATGCTCATGAGTTCAAATTCCCATTCAGCCTATTGTTGTTGGCCAAACATGAAGTAGTTTTGCTCTCTTGTTGTCCAACTCTTGACCTTCTACAATGTACATTTTTGTAATATTTTGCCATTTTGCGGAGGAACCCGCATCGCTGCTTGCAGCTATATTTGTACACATTTTTGTGTGTGTTTCAGTCAGTGGTTAAACCCCTTCATTATGCTGCAATAGTACTTATTGTAACTTAATTTAAATTAATATGCCAGCCTTATCATTGAGAAATAGAATGTCATATGCCGCTGAACTTACGTTTTTTCTGTACGGACCTACTGTCAAACCAGTAACCGTGTGTGCAAAACCAAACCGGTTTTGCACACATCAAATCATCAAAACACATAGCTGTCCCACTTTACCTGATGTCCCACATTACCTGAACTCACCCTAAGTAATAGCAAATTTAGTACAAAGGTAGTTCCTTGGTAGGTATTTGATTATTACTGAATAAATATATCCTCATTGAGAAGTACTTGTGAACTATGACCAATTAAGAAAGAATAACCAATTAATGACTAATCACAAAAGTAACCAATTGTGTTTTTACTCTTAACATGGTCATAACATTTCAGAAGCTTGTGCCTCAAATTAGTTCTTTGTGGAAACCAGTTTATGAATATTATATCCCCCCAAATACGTTAGCTACAGGTTGAGACTACTACTCTTACCAAAGGATGGACGTATGTTATTTGTTTATTTCAATTTTAAACATAGAATAATACAAATAATGATAATTTGTATTATTGTATAATTTGTCTGACACACTCATGATTGGATTAGTTCACTATTATGAGCTCTTGAGTGTCAGTTCAATATGTCTCTGACTCCAAATACCTACCTTTATGTTACAGTAGCCGCCTGAGGAGGATTTCTCTTTAGAACAGGGTACTCAGAAACCCAAAAGGTCCACTCACCAAATTTCCATTCAGTCCAAAGTCCGGAACAGTGATGGTAGGCTATATTTTTCTGGCCCTTACCTCAGAGTTCTGGGGGTAATTTTGTTTAAAGTGTCTATACTTTGTGTCATAGTGACATTACACGTTACTATACTTTTGACAAGGGCAACCGTCTCATTGCAGATTAAACACATCGGTTTTGTGCTCCCCACCGGCAACACAAATGCATACTTCTCAGTCCACTCTGTCGGAAATTTGTGATTTTCTGAATCAACTTTTCTCTTTTTGTTGGGTTTTGTCACGCCATGATTCGCTAAGGAAGAAACAGGTACTGTTTGCAAATCGATTAGCCTGCGTTGTTGCGAATGACACACACAACCTGCGTGACCCACAGAGGTTGCGGCCAACGTTGAGTGAGTTGTCATGGTGATTACAGTTATTACAGCTCCCGATTGGACCTTTGGATTGGACACGGAAGATAGAAACCACATCTAGTAGGAAAAAAATATAAGCTATAACGAAAAATCACGCACCAATGAAAACTTGCTTGGATTATTACTCAATTTGAATATTGACTTTGGCTTCGGTCCAAATTGTATTGCGTCTGGGTCCGGATCCGGACTGGAGTCCGCCTATTTAGTACCTTAGGATATGAACGGCGGGGGCGACGACCATGTAGAGACAGAAATGACAAGCCGTTGTGTAAATAAGATAAATAACATAAGGCAATTTAGTTTGTTTAATAAAAGAGCAAGCTATAGACCTGTTTTATAGGAAAGATAACCTTAAATGACTTATTTTGTGATCGGGCACTATACCACATCTTTTTTTTACTTGACCTTCCAGGGGGGGCGGGGGGTGCCGTTGAGGGGGCGGGGCACCCCCCTAATATAACGCTAGGGGAAACACTGACGTGGCCCAAAACATTAGCTATCCCAGTTTGCTGTAAAGCCAGGCTAGCTGTCGGCTAGCTTGTAAAAAGTCCCATTCATACCAGCTGTGTAGTTAAGCAATAAGGTACGAAAGGCAGTACATTATCGTCAATAAAGTACGTGTTCCAGGGTGTTGTTAGGTCCGACGCGCAGCGGAGGGCCGGCAAACCCTGGAACAGTTACTTTTTGAGTGTGCACTAATATGGAACGCTTCCCTTTTAAGGTAAATGTAAAAAGGCGCACAGTACTTTATCGCTCAATAATGCACACCCCGGAACTCCCTCTCAACCAATCAGAATGCTTGATTTCATCCACCCGTATTATAATATTGCAATAAAAATTTGCACTGACATGGATCTGACATTTGACAAAACATGACATGGATTTCAGGACAAATAGGTTTTGTTAATGTATAGTGTAAGGCAAGTCGACTGGATTTGGAAAATGGACCGTCCGGTTTTTGATATTTTCGGAGCTGCAGAAAGACAAACTAGCAGTCACATCGAAATTGCCCGCATAATCATACAGTATGATCAAATATTGGGGGTGACGTGTCCCATAATCATACAGTATGATCAAATATGGGGGGGACGTGTTATAACATTAATATTCATAAACTGGTTTCCACAAAGAAGTCATTTGAGGCACAAGCTTCTGAAATGTTATGACCATGTTAAAGATCCTGTAAAGTGGACCTGAAAACTAGTTTTAAGTTCGCCACACCACAGAATAATGTGTTATTAACTACTAGGGGTGTAACGATACACTCAGCACACGATTCGATACGTATCCCGATACTGGCGTCACAATACGATACGTATCTAGATACGTTGAACCCCCCAAAAAAATCAACATCAAGAATGTGCAATATTTCAAGATTTTATTTGAACTTCTGTATGTTTAGTAACAATGTTTGTGTACAAAGCTGATGTTTTACATAAAGTTAGAAGACAGAACTTCTTTAAGCAGTAAAAGTGCAAAACAAAAAAAACAGCTCTGTTAAACTCAACATAAACAGATTTCAAATTAGGATTTGTTTGGGTTACTTATAGTTTTTATTTTTTTAAAACAACATGTCTACATTTTCAGGCAAAAGCAGGGATCTTTGTGCATTTACAATATCCCCTGCTGTAGAAAAAACACGTTCACTGTGAACAGAGGTTGCTGGAACTGTGAGGTAAGACTTGGTGAGACAAGAAAGAAGTGGGTACATTTGAACATTTTCTTTCCACCATTTCAGTGGGCAGCTAGTGAGGGGGATAGGTGTGTCATTTGTGTACATGCTAATCTCTACTTCTATCCTACTTTTGGGCTGCGCGACTGCTGGTTCAGCAAAAGTTGCACCAAGGAGATCTTCCAGTGCTGTCTTTTTGCTAGGTGGCTCAACTCTGTGTGCTGTCTCTCTCTGATCTGCTGTATCAGTGGGATCTCCACCACTGGCACCTCCCTCCCTCCTTTCTGTTTGTTCCATAGTGCCAGGCTTGAAAAAATAGTTAAAGTATAGTTTCAGTTACACACACATTAATGCAAATACATAGATTCTTGCACAGTTAATCATGCGGACATACTTGCTGTAACTGGCTTGATTTGTTCTTTAACCCTTGTGCTGCCTTCGGGTCACATGACCCAAAGGTTCATAACGAACCATCGTTGTGTTTACCCAATTTTACCCAATACAAAAACAAATAAAAATAATTTTCTTTTAACCTTTGCAATGTGGGGGGTCTGAGACAGCCCAACGGTTAAAAGAAAATGCTTCACTTTGTTTTTGTATGCGGTAAAGTTGTCACAATACGACGGTGGGTCACAATGACTGATGGGTCAGAATGACCCGAAGATAACACAAGGGTTAACCTGTGGAAAACCTCTTCGCGTTGTTCAGGGAGTATCTGGGGCAATGATCAAAATCGGGGGTCCAAGGCAGTACTCTCTAGCAGATAATCCTGTTTCTCTGTATATCTGCCTGAGAGGTTTTGCAGTATGGCTGTCTTCATGTTAGCTACAGTTGTAGAGTCTTTCTCGTCCATTGTCATGCTCTGTTCGATCATGGATTTTAAGGGCACGATGAGTGACAGGGTGGCGCTCTTATCATCAGACAGGACAATGGTGGCTTTTTTTTAGTGGTTTAAGAAGGTTGACAATTTCTTTGGCATCACTGATGTCAGCACTCTCTAGAGTGTCGAGTTGACGTGCATTCTTGCGCACCTCTGTGCTCAAGAGGGCTGCCGCTATAGCCGCTTGTTGTTCGAGATTCCATTGAGCTGTTCCATCGAGTAACAACATCCAGGATAAGCTTGTGTGGTGCGATCTCAAGCATCTTTTGCTTTGCCGCGAGCACAGCTGTTGCTGTGGTACTGCGGTGAAAGAAAGCCACAACTTTTCTCACGCGACCAAGCAAGCGATTGACGCGGGGAACATGCAAACCTGCTTGCGAAGCTAGATTCAGTGTGTGCGCAAAACACTTAATATGAGGTGACAACCCGGCTTCCTTCACTGCCACATCCATGTTGCGGGCGTTGTCGGTAACGACAGCAATGCTATGACCAGGGGAGTCAGGTGGCTGAGCGGTGAGGGAATCGGGCTAGTAATCCGAAGGTTGCCAGTTCGATTCCCGGCCGTGCCAACTGACGTTGTGTCCTTGGGCAAGGCACTTCAACCTACTTGCCTCGGGGGAATGTCCCTGTACTTACTGTAAGTCGCTCTGGATAAGAGCGTCTGCTAAATGACTAAATGTAAATGTATGACCAGGCCTTTCAAGATCCCACTCTTTGATAGCAGCTTTTAAAACTTTGGCTATATTTGTACCAGTGTGTGACTCAAAAAGCGGGCGAGTCTGAAGCACAAAACTTCTAATTTCCCACTCTGTGGTGATGACATGTGCCGTTACTGTAATGTAGCTCTGAACAGCCCTCGAAGTCCACCCATCAGTTGTGATCGCCACACTCTCTGCCGTTTTTAGATCAGTTGTCACATTTGCTTTAGCTTCGTTATACAAGGTTGGGATTACCTGCTGACTAAAGTGCTGGCGTGACGGAATGTGGTACCTGGGCTCCAGTACTTTAACCAGGTCGCGAAAGCCAACATTGTCGACAACAGAGAATGGTCTCATGTCTTTTGCGATAAAATCTCCAATGCACCTGGTTATTTCTTGAGCTTTTGCACTTGACTGAGACCACGTTGAAGCAAAACTATGTTGTATCGATGTTTGGCCTTCTTTTACTCTCTTTGGAACCCAGTTGCAATTTCTCTTTGTGGTGCCGTTTTAAATGAAACATCATATTTGTAGTGTTTGACGTTGTGTTTGGCATAGTTATTTTACAGTATCTACACACTGTTCGTGTTTTATCTGTCAGTTTTTTACCGTCCTCTTGTTGACTGACAGGAAACCCAAGATGCTGCCAGACCTTGGACTTGTAGGTGGACAGGGCATCTTCTATATCAGTCGAACTCATTTTGCCCTGCTAGGTTCAAGCTGTGAATGCTCAATGCTGTGTGTACGCGAGACGCAGGTGCAAGATGTGGAGCGAAGGTAGCTCAACCAAACGAATGGGAGAACGGAGAAAACGAATGTCATATCGAAAATGTATCGTCATGACTCCACGATAGCTATTGTTACATTTTTGTATCGCAATGTATTGTACCACGATATATTGTTACACCCCTATTAACTACCCATCCGAATTCGAATGAAAAAATAACACCGACAAGTATGTTAAATTAGGCTTTGAAATCATGAAAAAATCTGCAGTCGTCTCTGCTTGCTGCCTACCTACGACTCAGATAATGGACGCTACGTCAAGCCGAACAAAACCGTATAGAATTAGAATTTATTTGTTCAATGAGTGAAACATACAGATGCATATAAATGAAATGTTCCCGAGCTGTAACAGTAAAAATGGACACCAGAGACAGCAGACAGTGAGCTCTCCAACTAGGCTACTTCTAACACATTAGCTACCATTTTTGCTGCTCATTTACAACTCAAAATACTAAGAGTTAAGTGTAGAATGAAATAGTTGTCTTCTCATTTCCCCTACAAGAGGGAATGGTGATCAGCAGCCTCATAGTTGAATCAAAACGAATACATCTGGCAGGCCGGTGTAAAAATGTACCTAATCTCTATGACTTAAACGTCCTTTGAAGTTTTTCCCTTCTCGTGATATTTTCAGGCATTTAGCCTACTCATATTGCATTCATTCATTAATAAAGAACCCCCTTTGAAGCTTATTCTAACAACGACGTTACCGGCAGTAGCTATCTCAGATGGAATCGCGATTCAAACTGATTCTGCTAACTGAAAATATACCCCCAAAAACTTAAATAAGCTTGACATTTATGTAGTGGAAAATCGCTCATTCATAAAAAAATCATTGGTAGCAATCATTGTCAGTAACAACGCAAAATGCGATGTAGCCCTGTGTGGAGAAGCTGCCCCAGTAAATTGTACTACTAGACTAGTACTGCTGTGTTCGTCTTGGTAGCGATTGCGTTGGTTGAATTCGATTGAACGTTCCATTGTACGGTTTAGGCTGAAATTAATTATTTTCATGACAGATTGACAAAGTTTAGGCTGTGGCAATTAAATTCAGGTTAGTAGTCAGATAGTTTCACCTATTGAAAGACTTTTGATTAAGGGGAGTGCCGAACATGTTCTGTCGCCATTTGACTTCCTAAACAGCTGTGGAGATGTTTTGTTCTACAGTAGCTAGTGTGTCTCGCGTAGGCTACAGCGTTGCCGTGAGCTACACTGGTTTGAAACCACAGGTAATGATAATTTCACAAACAAATCGTTTACTTGTAATGTCATAATAAATCCTACAACGAAAATGTATTTGTGAGGAATGTTTATTTTAACAATTGAAAACAGATGCATCATAGGCCGCTGTAGTATGTGTTGCCCGGGCAACAGAGGCTAATGCTTCAGTGAAATAGTAGACTACTCTTTCCGAAAGTAGATGTACTTCCTTATATCAGCTTATATTGTACATTACACTTCATATCACAAAGTAAAATAAGTAAATAGTAATCACCCTGGCCTCTTTGCCTGTGACGTTTCTGCAGCTGCCTTGCAGTAAAGCTATAGTTAGCCTAGCTATCTCCCAGAAGTTGCTGCTAAACTAATGTTCTGCTAGAGGTAGTCACGCATGTTTTTGTGACGTTAGTGACGTTAGTGACTGTGGCTAGCAAGTTAGCCACCGTTAGCTTCACCTTTCGCCACAAAAACGTAATTTCAATTTAAACCATGCAACGGAACGTAAATAAAAATACAAGCAACTCAATCGCTACCAAGACAAAACTTTTGACATCAACGTTGTCTATGTAGTCCAAATATTGACGAAGGCTTAGGGGTGTGAAGAGAAATAATAATAAATGTAGCTGCAAGCAGCAGTGGCGGATTCCTCCTTCAAAATTGCAAAATGTTGTAAAATTGACATAATAGATAGTTACACTGGGATTAACCAGAAGACTTGAAACTGTCATTTCTGTCAGAATAATAAAACATACCTGACTGGATTAGAACCCACCACCCTTCACACATCAGCACTGTGTCTCATCCTACTAAGCCTTCAAAATTGCAAAATGTTGTAAAATTGACATAATAGATAGTTACACTGGGATTAACCAGAAGACTTGAAACTGTCATTTCTGTCAGAATAATAAAAAATACCTGACTGGATTAGAACCCACCACCCTTCACACATCAGCACTGTGTCTCATCCTACTAAGCCATTCACAGACTTAGACATTTGATTGTTCAGTTTTTGTATCAGAAAATAAGACATTTATCCAATGGCAAGTATTGTCAGATTTGTTTAAAGTTCAAACAGCTGTAATTTAGTCCTATTTATATATGGGACATAAAATCGGGACAACGGGATGACTGGGTTGCTGCTGTAAAGAATAGCTTACTCGTAGTGCTTTAAAAAGGTTGTTTGGGGTGCCATAACTTGTCATGGAAGGGAATTTCAAATCATGCCTAGCATCAGTGGCGATGTGTCCTGGCTTAGGTAACTGAAATGAATTTGTGCAACAGACAAGGGATCCACCTGAACAATCAATATACTTCCTTAAAGCTAACTCGGTTGTGAATCTGACACTATCATGCGTAGACTACAAGTAGCTAGCTACTGTGGTGAACCTGGCTTGTTTTGCAGTGGTTTACACAGTCTCACTAAACAGATGATCGGAGTGTTGTAATGGGCTCAAATAAATACTCATTGCTATGTTTTACAACCGGAGGATTGACCGGAAGACTAGAAACCGTTCTGTCCAAAAAAAATAAAATGGCTTTGACTGGTTTTAAACCTACAACCCTTCGTTTACCAGCACAACATCTCATCCAATTGAGCCATTTCCAGATATGGGCTTTGCCATGTTCAGTAACTGGATAATAAAATAAGACGTTTCTCCAATGGCAAGCATTGTCAGATTTGGTCCAAGCGCAAACATATTTGTCATATTTTCACATATCAAGGTGAAACTTTGCAGGGTACTTCAGGGGGGTGTCACCTTAAAGCCTATTAGGTTTGAAAAACCATCATTCAAAATGACATTTGATTTAGTGACACAAACATATTGAGGCAATGTGGACATTTACATAAATACACCCCTTTCAGCCATTTTGTATTTGATTCAACTGTCTTAAGTACAGTTTTTAAATACGTCAATGATACATATCTGTACAAAATTTCAAGTCAATTTGAACTTTTTTGTATGAGATCGATTTTGAAGGTTTTCCCAAATTATCACTGTACAGGAATATCCATCATAATGGACCTTATGGGTCCTTGAGGCTTTTTTGTTCCTCATGAAAAATGAGGCATGCACACCAAGTTTCAGAAGAATTGGAGCAATGGGGTGGAAATGCCATCACTCTGAAAAGTGGACATTTGGGCGTGGCCTGTGGCGCCCCCTATGGTCTGATGTGGGCCAGTCTGTGTTTGGGCGGTAGTTGTGGCATTTTGTCAAAGTGGTATTTGTACACTGTATTAACACCGTAGGCGTGAATAATGCATGCATGGTCATCATCGTCGTCCATCTTTAGCTGAAGCGAAGCTAGAGAGAGGATTCAATGGGAGATTTCCTACAGTAAGCTAGATCTACTGCTTTAAATTGAAAACGGAGATGATATTTTGATTATAGACAAGTTCCTTAACCTCTGTTGTCAATATCGCAGATAAAAAGTAAATACTGTTACGAAGCATTTGTTTGTAGGTAACAAACGATAAGAGACCTGGTTTCGCCGTTCTATGGCAGCTAGAAAGGCCATAACTTTAAAACAAAAGATCATATTTCGAATCTGTCTGCTGTTCTACATTGCCCACACAATTATGTATATATATCAACTCTAACATGGCCTGTATCTTGTATTGAAAGTGCTCGAAAATTAGCTTGTCTAATGTATGGTGGACTGAGAAAACATATTTGTTAGTCAAAGCGGAACGAGCGGATGTCGTGGGAGAATTCCTACTGTGTTAGATTTACTGCTTCAAATTGAAAACGGAGAAGATATTTAGAGTAAAGACAAGTTTCTTAACATCTGTGTTCAATATCGTCAATTAAAAGTAAAAACTTTCCAGTTACGAAGCGTTTGTTCGTAGGATTAATGCCAGCTGCAGCAAACACTTGCCCCAGCCCCGGTTTTTGGCTGTTCGTGACGGTCAGCTATGACAGTGTTGAGCCTCGATTTTGGCAGATTTTTGTGAAACTTGCTGAAAGAAAAATGATCTAGCTAGATTATGTACACTTTAAGCTCAATGTACATACCTTGTTTGGCCAATTTGGTCAATTGTGGAAAAAACCGTGAACAGTTTTTAGTTATGGAGAGCCATCGCGCTAGCTTGATTATAAGAGAGAATAACAGAAATGTAGCTAGAATCCACACCTCAAACAAGTTAACCTAGACGCAAAACTATACGCCCAATCCAAAAAATAAGGATATTTTCCGAGACCCAAGACTCTGCCGAAACCAGAGATGTCCTTTATATTTCTGGTACACATGGTTGGCATCTGTCTGTCTGACACACAAACTGAGATTTATCAATAACTTCAATGTGTTCTGGAACTGTGCAGACCGTTTTCAAGCTGACGGACTCCACCCAAACCGTAGAGGATCTCGACTACTAACAGCAAACATCAATCACGTGCTCCTGACCACAAATCAAGCTTCTCTCCCTATCCCTGTTGTGTCTAAGCTGACTGACGCATCCCAAACAACCTCCCATGGAACAGAACAGAACATTCAAATAGCCTCCTGCAAGGACATGGGGCCTGCACAGATCTGCACCCCCCGGATGAATTCCCTTGTGATGGAACAGCTCAGTGACAGAGACTTTCCCAAAGAAAAGCTACGCTAGGACAGCCACCATGCTATTTCATTGGACATACCGGTCATCATCACAAACAGAAAATGGCATGGTAAAATGCATGGTTACAAACCTGAAACTAGTGTTAGAAGTCACAGAACTATCTATATTCTTCCAACAGATTTATCTACCCCTGTTTTATCTGTTAATACCCCACAGATGAAACTGGCCCTTCTAAATGTTAGATCACTAAATAACAAAACATTTCTAGTTAATGATCTGGTCAAAGAAAACAACTTAGACTGCATCTGTCTAACAGAAACCTGGCTAAACAATGACACGGCAACAGCAACTTTGATAGAAGCATGTCCGCCCGATTATAGCTTTCACCAAGTTTCAAGGACATCAAAAAAAGGTGGAGGAGTCGCAGCTATTTTCTCCTCTAAACTGTTGTTCAAAATCACTGAGCTAGGTGAATTCACATCGTATGAATATCTTGCTATAGAGCTCAAAACCGAATCAATACTTTTTGTTATTATATATCGGCCACCCAAGCACTCGCCAATATTCATACAAGAATTCTCTGAACTATTATCACTATGTGTCACTAGATATGACAAAGTAGTTTTAAACGGAGACTTAAATATCCAAGTAAATAAAAAAGCAGACCCAAGAACTATTGAGCTCTTAAATCTCCTTGACAGTTTCAATCTAACTCAACACATAACAGACCCAACACACCGGCACGGAAACACACTAGATCTAGTGATAACAACTGGACTAAATATCAATAATATTTCAATAACTGATCTACCCCTCTCAGACCATCATTATATACTTTTTAATGTGGAATTATCCTAACAAAAACCAAAAAAGAATTCTTAGTCCATAGAAGATATTTAGACGATACAGCTATTTTCTGAACAATTTGCTCTATATGAGCCGACTAACCATGATTGCTCTCTGAATGAAATGGTAGAGAACCTCAATGATGCACTATTATCTGTGTTAGACTCTGTTGCACCACTGAAAACCAAAAAGAAGTGCACAAGCAGAACCTCCCCATGGCTGAGAAATAAAAATGTTAGTGAAACGAAAAGAAAATGCCGTGCAGCAGAGACAAAATGGAGGAAAACAAAGATCACTATCCACTACAATATCTACAAAGATACACTAACCACCTATAACAAAACCATCCGTCTAGCAAGGAGAGAATATTTCTTCAACATTATTACAGAAAATGCCAGAAATTCCAGAGTTCTTTTCTCCACCATTGACCAGCTGCTAAACACTGTCCCTGCCCCACCTCCATCCTCAGCAGTTAAATGTGAAGAGCTTGCTTTGTTCTTCAAGAACAAAATAACTTTGATCAGAGCGAGTATTATTAATAGTGGGGTCGAAACTGACATCAGTAGATTCTGCAACATAACCATGAGCACATTTACCTGTATCACACTTAGTGAACTTTCCAAAATTGTCAGCGAATCTAACTCCACAACCTCAGATATTGATCCTATACCCACAACATTCTTTAAGCGAGTGTTTGATAGTGTCTCAGGTCCGGTGCTAGAGATTATAAACACATCCCTTAGAACTGGCGTCTTCCCAGATGCCTTCAAAACAGCTGTTGTAAAGCCCCTATTAAAGAAACCCAAATTGGATAACAGTCTACTTGCAAATTACAGACCAATATCAAACCTTCCATTTATTAGTAAAGTACTGGAAAAGATAGTTTTAGTCCAATTAAATTATTTTCTTGAAGAAAATAACATCCTGGAAGTCTCGCAGTCAGGTTTCAGGAAATATCACAGTACTGAAACTGCTCTCACCAAAATAATTAGCGACCTCAGACTAAACTCTGATGCAAATAAAGTCTCTATCCTTATCCTGTTAGATCTCAGTGCAGCATTTGATACAATTGATCACGACACTATCCGTGGGTTCACGGATAGTGTATTGAACTGGCTGAAATCATATATCACAGGAAGGAAGTTTTATGTTAGTTTAGGTGACCATAGGTCCAAGAAACATGAGAACTGCTACGGGGTTGCTCAAGGAAGCTGCTTAGGTCCATTACTTTTTTCTCTTTATATGTTACCACTCGGCGACATAATCAGAGAACATAACATAGATTTCCATAGCTATGCGGATGACACACAACTATATATATCCACTGAACCCAACGATGCAACGGCCATCAATTCCATTACCAACTGCCTGTTGGCAATAAACAAATGGATGAATGATAACTTTCTTAAATTAAATAAAGATAAAACCGAAGTCCTACTATGTGGCCCCAAATCCAAAAGAGAGATGCTTATTAAGAATCTTGGAGGCTTAACCCCGTCTTAAACCAGAGGTGACGAGTCTCGGTGTAATCCTGGACTCAGATTTGAATTTCAACTCTCACATTAATAAAGTGACCAAAACAGCTTTCTTTCACCTGAGGAATATAGCAAAGGTACGACCATTCATAAACCAAAATGATGCAGAGAAGTTAATTCATGCTTTTATATCCAGCCGGCTGGACTACTGTAACGCACTTTTCACTGGTCTTCCCAAGAAAACCACTGAAAGACTACAGCTCATTCAAAATTCTGCAGCTAGATTATTAACCAAAACTAAAAGGAGAGAACACATTAGTCCTGTCCTAGCTACTTTACACTGGCTCCCTGTTACCTTCAGAATTGACTTTAAGGTCCTTTTCCTCACATACAAAGCTCTACACGGACAAGGACCTAGCTACATTGCTAACTCCTTTATAAACTACACACCAGCTAGAACACTGCGATCATCAAATGCAGGCCTATTAGAGGTCACCAGAAGCAGTCATAAGAAGATTGGTGATTCGGCCTTTGTCAATTACGCCCCAAAACTATGGAACAAATTACCCATAAATATTAGGGAAGCAAACACTCTAGACATTTTTAAAAGACAGCTTAAAACCTACCTTTTTACCGAAGCATTTAAGTAATTTTATCTCAAAAGGGTTTTCCTACTTTTTAAAGTTGTTTTCTCTCTTGAACAGAGATCTTATTGGGATTTTTATTTTTGTTTGAATTGTTTATCACTTGTATTATTGTTTTTATTGATTTTATGTAAAGCACCTTGAGCTACAATTCTTGTATGAAATGTGCTATATAAATAAAGTCTTACTTACTTACTTACTTCTGTGCGGTCAGAAATACGACTCTACCGGCAGTTTCAAAATCTTGTTCTTTTTGCTTTCTCTGACGATTTTGTCACCAGATTTGCATTAGTCTCTATGGGGCTTGAGACAGACTTTGTCTCACTCTCGGGCTCCTCACGCAAAAAGTAAATAACTGTGCGTTTCCATACCCATATGAGTCCGACCAGCACAAGCACGGCATCGTTTTGATCCAAAATGAAGCTTGAAAAGTTAATATTGTGGCCGTGAGGGAAAAAGTGCCATTAAAAAAAAAATTGTTTCGGACTCTGCTGTCACTCTGAATTTGCGCAACATTCCAATGCCTCACTCTAGCTCTCTACATAGAAACCCATGTAAATCTCAGAAACGGTTAGAAAAACTCATGAAACATAATCAGTGATATAGAAAAAAGTTGAATAGATATCAAAAAGATGATTTTTTTAAAAATAGTTTAGGATTTTGTCAACATTTTAAAGTTTAAATGGTGGCTCCAGCTGAAAGATTGAGGAAGAAGAAGGATTTGGAAGTTGAAGAAGTTTTAAGAAGTTTGAGAGGATTTGAAAGAACTCCATTGGAAAACCATGTTAAAAATATTATGAATATTGATTTATATTAATTCAAGCATAAGAGGTTCAAAGCTGAAAAGTCATAGCACCCATGGCCTGAAACTGCTGAATTTTATGATAGCTGAACGGTTTTAATAGCTGAAGATTTGAAGGCGCTGAAAGGTGTCTTGGAAGAAATAGAAGAAGAAGAAGAATAAGTTGAATAAAGATTCAAAGAACAATACTTGGAATGCTGAAGCAGCATTCCAACAATAAAGATTCAAAGAACAATACTTGGAATGCTGAAGTAGCATTCCAACAAAAACAATAGTGAGCTTAACAGCATTCTCACAAATATATATGATAGAGAACAAAGGTTGTGCCCTTGCCGAAGGCAAAGCACACCCAACTAGAGAGGGTACAATTTCTGGGGAAATTGTAGGGTGTGCTTGCTTGCGTCGGTTGCACAGGGGTCCGTTTTTGAATGAAATTTTTACAACTGATATTTCTGTATATTTTATATAAAAATGCATACTTATTATTTATAAAGATTACATAGATTTAAAAGCATTTTTTTTTGCTGCTCATTTACAACTGAAAATACGAGTGAAGTGTAGAATGAAATGGATGTCTTCTCATTTCCCCTGCAAGAGGCAGCCTCATCGTTGAATCAAAACGAATACATTTGGCAGACCGGTGTAAAAATTTACATAATCTCTATGACTTAAACGTCCTTTTAAGTTTTTCCCTTCTCGTGATATTTTCAGGCATTTAGCCTACTCAATGCATTCATTCATTAATAAAGAACCCCCTTTGAAGATTATTCTACGACGTTACCGGCAGTAGAAGATGGAATCGCGATTCAAACAGTAGCTACCATCTGCTAACTGAAAATATGCCCCCCAAAACGTAAATAAGCTTGACATTTATTTAGTGGAAAATCGCTCATTCATAAAAAGCTCACTGGTAGCGATCATTGTCAGTAACAACGCAAAATGCGATATAGCCCTGTGTGGAGAAGCTGCCCCGGTAAATTGTACTACTACAGTAGCTAGGCCTACAGTACTAGACTACTGCTGTGTTCGTCTTTGTAGCGATTGCGTTGGTTGAATTGGATTTAACGTTCCGTTGTACGGTTTAGGCTGAAATTAATTATTTTCATGAACAGATTGACAAAGTTTAGGCTGTGGCAATGAAGTTCAGGTTAGTAGTTAGATAGACTTTTGATTTAAGTAAGGGGAGTGCCGAACATGTTCTGTCGCCGTTTGACTTCTTAAACAGCTGTGTAGATGTTTTTGTAGTGTCTCGCGTAGGCTACAGCGTTGCAGTGAGCTACACTGGTTTGAAACCACAGGTAATGATAATTTCACCCACAAATCGTTTACTTGTAATCTAATGTCATAATAAATCCTACAACGAAAATGTATTTGTGAGAAATGTTTATTTTAACGATTGAAAACAGATGCATCATAGTATGTGTTGCCCGGGCAACAGAGGCTAATGTCATGATGCTAATACTTCAGTGAAATAGTAGACTACTGTTTCCGAAAGTAGATGTACTTCCTTAATAATATCATCCTATATTGTACATTACACATCACAATTGTGTGTCATATCACAAAGTAAAATTTGTAAATAGTTATCACCCTGGCCTCTTTGCCTGTGGCGTTTTTGCAGCTGCCTTGCAGTAAAGCAGTTAGCTTAGCTATCTCCCAGAAGTTAACGAGCTGCTAAACTAATGTTCTGCTAGAGGTAGTCACGCGAGTTTTCGTGACGTTAGTGACGTAAGTAACGTCATTGACTGGCTAGCAAGTTAGCCACCATTAGCTTCACTTTTCGCCACAAACACTTAATTTCTACTTAAACCGTGCAACGGAACGTAAATACAAATACAAGCAACTCAATCGCTACTAAGACGAAACTTTTGACATCGACGTTGTCTATGTAGTCCAAATATTGACAAAGACTTAGGGGTGTGAAGAGAAACAATAATAATAATAATATATATGTGGGAGAACAAAGGTTGTGCCCTTGCCGAAGGCAAAGCACACCCAATAAAGTACAAGAAAAAGGTGGGCTATAATAATATGGATGCCACGGGGGCAACCAGGGGTGATGATTAGGTTGCCAAGGGCAACCGTTAATGTCGAGCCCTGATTGTATATATATATACCATATAATTATGTTAGGCCTACATTGGCTGAGAGACTTTAAAATACTCTCTGTACTCTCTGGGACTCTGGAAGATCTGTCCGCCATTGTTGCAGGTAGCGCAGTATTCACATACCCCTAGGTTTCAAGTAAGCTCCCAAGCTCAAATATATTTGGTTTTAAGGGGTGTATACCCCTTCGCCTTAAGGCCGAATTATACTACTCCGACTCCCGTTACGGACAGACAGATGGACGGAGTCGGACGGATTAGTTGAATTTATAGTATTCCTAGGGCTGTGGGTGCTGAAAACGATTCACCGCCAGAAGAGTAGGTGGCGCAACGGTTTTTTGTAAGTCGTCGTCGAGTGTTTATTTACCTAGGTTATCAAGAAGTTGTAGCAAATTTACAAATTAGCCGTTTCATCAATAAAATGCACACATTTTCAGCAACTACACTGCCCATTTCTCGTCACATTTTAATTCAGATGCTGATTTACATGTACTGTTTAGCTGAAATATGAATTGTAAAAACTTACAGCAATGGCGGTCAAAGGATTCTGTTCATCCTGTTTATCACAGCAACCCCGCCCCTGACGCAAGCGGTTCTTAATACGGACCAATCACAGCCAAGGGGTATCCGTAAAATGACGGACGGATAGTCAGGAAAATCAGGAGGTGCACGTAGAGCTCTCCGAGGGCATTCCCTGTGTCCGTGAAAACGGAGTAGTATAAATCAGCCTTTAGCCCTACCCCTCGATCAAAAAGAGTATTGGGACACCACTTACTCTCCCGGGAACGCGCAAAACTAAGGGCTAGGGGTAAGACTATTGGGATTCGGCCTTAACCTATGCATTTCTTCATTCACGAAGCTCGGCTACATTTTGTACTGAGAATCTGATGAGGCAACTGAGAACTAAAGGTCATGAGACTCACATTATGCTAAGAACAATCGGGCAGAAAAGTCCCAAGAGTTTTGAGATATCCGGAATGGAGATCGGTAACATTGAAGGTGACACATTTATTACACTACCTAAGGTCTACACACAGAGTTAGATCCCAGTAACTGTGCTGTCAGATCGTAACTGGGAAGGGACTTTTGTTCTACAACTTTTATTCTGAAACAGGAAGTGGTCCTCATGCCAGGAAATAGGAAGTGCAGGGTTACTTAAACACAGGTAGTGTGTGTGTGTGAGGTTGGTAAAGCACACGGTGACTGCTAACGGTTGGTGAATTGGGGACTTTGCTTGCTGGGCATTTCCAGGGATGCTACTGGTAGGACAATGGGTTGATAATGTTATCTGTTGATGTTTTTAATGATAAGCTATTGTGAAAGTGTGCTTAGGTGGGTTTAGTTAGTAATTGATATCTGACTGCTGTGTGCTCGTTAGTTCATGTAATGGCATGTTTATTGTAGAGTGGGAGTAGTGTTTGTTTGAAGTGTGTTGTTTGGTGAAACCATCTCGTGAGGCTTATGAGTTCTGTATCTGTTGTGTTTGTTTCTTGTAAAGGTTTTCAACCTGAAAAGGTGTGGCGCACTGGAAATAAGTGTTTACACCAATGACTCATTTAAATAAATAGAAGAAGAATGAAGAAACCGTCTGAGTTGTTTCCATTTTTAACCC
Source organism: Osmerus eperlanus (assembly GCF_963692335.1). NCBI lineage: Eukaryota > Metazoa > Chordata > Actinopteri > Osmeriformes > Osmeridae > Osmerus > Osmerus eperlanus. Next base: position 7,473,085 of record NC_085018.1, read on the forward strand.
TGTTGATGACCAAGGCCCTTTTCAAGTTTGGGCAGAAACTAAGAATCCCCTGATAACTTGACAGTAACGAAGGACCATATTCCCAGCCAGAAGGATTTCAATAGTTGGAAAACGTACGTTCCAAATTTCTTGACTGGTCCCCCAGAGTAAGTTATTTATGCGCGTGAGTTTATTAATTTCAACGTTCCAGAAGTTGATTATGACACATTAAATGACGCATTTCCAGACAATTTCATCACTTCTCGGTTCGCATTTGAAATTGACCTAGTTTGCACCCCGTATTAGTGACGACTACTCAATTCATTGGTTATTTAGTTTATCCCACCTTCTCGTAACATATTTCTTCTGATTCAGGGGACTGGCGAGACCTTCAAAGTGTATATACCGTATTTCTTCGAATAAACGCCACCCTCGAATAAACGCTGCACCAAAAATGAACGTTGTGTAATAAACGCCGCCCTCGAATAAACGCCGCACCAAAAAAATCTGAAAACGGTTATTTAATTGGTTAAATTCAACCCCAGTATTTATTACACATGTACATAACTTTCTGCAAAGCTTTCTGTTTGAAAGCTAACGTGTATGAACGTTTAGGCATGCTGCTTCAGATTTCTACACAATGTAGAACACTTGTATGTATTTGAGACAGTTGTATTACCAACGCACACTTAATTGATAGTCAATGAGAAAGAGAGTTGCCGCACTCATAGACAAGCAAAGAATAGACAAGGAGGTCAGCGGTAGTAGCCTAAATGAAACCTGCGTTTTTAGCTGCATGATTCATTTGTCACAATGCCAGCAACGAAGTTGTCTATGGCTGCACTGCAGCTACAATTCACGAAATCTCTCTTACTAATTAAACTCTGCCCTCGAATAAACGCCGCCCTTGAATAAACTCTGCACCAAAAATGAACGTTATTTAATAAACGCTGCAGTGTTTCTTCAAAGAAATACGGTATTTTGGCTATTATTCTGAAGACTGAAGTATTTGTATAACTCAAATTATACCAGCCATATATTTTGCACGATACTGAGATGAAAGCATGAACTGTTGTATTTCACAAGGTGACGTTTTGGCCAAACTAGCTAGCTCGTAGTGTAGTAAAGTGTCAATCAACAAGTTAGCTAATTTACTAGGCTATGTTACGTTGTTTGTGTGGTCGGATTATAACGAATACAAAATCATTCTGATACATCCGGTCAGTCTAACTTGATTGCAATGCATCGTTTTGTTTTCTCTAGTTGGCTTCCATCTCGTAAACCTACGGAGTTGGCAACACAGCCCCTGTTCACAAAATAAGTTACTGGGTGGAAACCAGCAAAACGGAAAAAACGATTGCATTACAACCCTGATTTAATCATTTAGCAGACGCTCTTATCCAGAGCGACTTACAGTAAGTACAGGGACATTCCCCCCGAGGCAAGTAGGGTGAAGTGCACAACATAATTTTGCACTGCTGGGAATCAAACCAGCAACCTTCTGATTACTAGCCCGATTCCCTAACCGCTCAGCCACCTGACTCCCTGACCCACCTGACTCCCCGACTCCTATCAAGTTAGTCTGACTGGATGCACCTGCATTACTTTGTACTCGTTATAATTCACTGTGTTTGTACTCGTTATAATTCACTGTGTTCGTAAACATAAGTGCAGACTTATTGAAGTGCAGACATGAATGAATTAATGTGTTTACTTCATCTCCAAAGAATGTATTAACCCTTGTGTTATCTTCGGGTCATTCTGACCCATCAGTCATTGTGACCCACCGTAGTATTGCGACAAATTTACCTCATACAAAAACAAAGTGAAGCATTTTCTTTTAACTGTCGGGCTGTCTCAGACCCCCCACATTGGAATGGTTAAAAGAAAATTATTTTTATTTGTTTTTGTATTGGGTAAAATTGGGTAAACACAACGATGGTTCGTTATGACCCTTTGGGTCATGTGACCCGAAGGCAGCACAAGGGTTAACTAAAAACAACACAGTTAGGCAGCATCTCATGGCCTATGTACAGTGTAGCAGTAGTTTCTCCAAAACTGGCTCTTGGAGAAAGCGTCCGAGAGTAACAAGAGCCTAACTATGTCATTCCCAGACGCCAGGAGGCAAGCCGCAAAAGAATGCGTCAGCTTTCACCTCCTGGCGTCAAAGGTGTCAACACTCAGCTGCGCAAAGAGCCAGCTGTTGCTGCTAGACCTTGGTCGTGACATGATAATCTTAAAAGCGTTGTGGTAGGCAACTAGTCTCTGGAGCGCGCCAGCGCTATGGTTGCACCATAGCTGGGCGCAGTACAAGGGAGAGCAGTGTGCCATAAACAAGATTTGCTTCGCCTCAGTAGAGCATTTGCCAAATGTTCGGGTTAAAGTATTAGCTTTTGTGTACAACTGGCGGGTTTGCGTGCGGATAGAGTCATCGTCTGAGAGATCAGGTGTGATTTGAAAGCCGAGATAGGTGACAGAGGGAACATAAGGCAAAGGCGCGCCGTAAAGCTTCACTGAGGGTGGCGTTCCGGTGTTGTGTCCCTACTGGTTTCCGAACTAACTGGTTTCCCAGCGGTGCGTGCACCTATCAGTCTGCCTCTATCACCAGATTCGTCACAAATTCACAAACATATTACTGGCTATTTTCAAGTCGGATCTCATATTTGCTGCGGCGAATATGAAAGTATAAGCTGCGTACTGTCGTGGAAATTTGGAATACAGTTATAACGTGTGTGTTTTATATATGAGGAATGTGTTTTAAGGGAAGTCTAAAAGTTTGTTAAGAAGCTTAACCCTCGTGCTGTCTTCGGGTCACATGACCCAAAGGTTCATAACGAACCATCGTTGTGTTTACCCAATTTTACCCAATACAAAAACTAATAAAAATAATTTTCTTTTAACCTTCGCAATGTGGGGGGTCTGAGACAGCCCACCGGTTAAAAGAAAATGCTTCACTTTGTTTTTGTATGCGGTAAAGTTGTCGCAATACAACGGTGGGTCACAATGACTGATGGGTCAGAATGACCCGAAGATAACACAAGGGTTAATACAATGAAAGTTGATTCAACTCATTTGGCAGAGATGCCACCTGTAGTTTTATAACACCTAACTAGGAGACGTGAAGTCTAGGGACGGGAAGTCTGGGTGACCTGGGAGAGTTCTTGTCACCTGGGGAGGATGAGACAGCTGGTCTGGAGACAATGTGGATTCAATTGTATTGTTAACTGATCAAGTTGCTCTGACCCTTCCTGTTCCATTGGTGGTGTTAATTAAATACTTGTTTGAAGTTTCCCACACAAAGGGCAGTTGACCATTTGACTGATCAACTTCTGTGGCTTTAGTATCTACTGTTTTGGGGAGAGATGCCACATCAAAGAACTGTGGGACACTTGGTATGGAGTCAAACTGTCACTGAGCAGTGCTGACCAATCACAGAGTTGGCTACATTGATGAATTGACCATCAGAAGAACCATTTGATCTAAAGTTTATATAAGGCAGGGTTTTAGGGTTGTTCTTCATCACTCTTGCGAACGACCTGTGGCTAGCACCTCCTTCGTTATGACTGATCACAAAGTACTTTGTTAATTCTTAATTTGTACAAGCAAAATAAATTTATTGAAACCGCCATCTCTTGACTATTCAAATCTACACAGTGCCACTAGAATTTTTCCTCTACAGTACGCACTACATTACCATTAACGACAAAATAAATGGAGACAAAATAAAACATTTGCAGGCTCGCATGAAGTGGGATTCGATCGCACTAGAGCAAAACACGTAATACACCAAAGGCCATTGCTTTACACCACAAGCTATTTTAGCTCATGGAAATTACTCAAATCAGTTACGTACTTAGTAACCACCCTGGCCTTCAGGTAACATCTTGATTTGGCTTCTTCTGGAACAACTGGTTACCATAGACACTACCCGAATGTAGGCTACTAATCACGTATTTGGGGTTTGTTCCGAGTCAATAGCCGTATTTACCCCAACATCAAAGCTCCTTCTGACACCACATATTAAAAATTCATACTAACGTCGCTGCTATCCCAGACAATACGATCAAAATACGCGTAACACAACATGGAAACATTTGTTTCCTATGCGATTTCGTGTAGCCTATGGCTGAGTGTTTCTTCGCTATATCTTTTGAAATCAATTCATTTCATAATTTTATATTCTGAACAAATGTAATGATTACTCCATTACAGCCATTCACGCCATAATAAATGGAAGCTAAGAAAATAAAAGATTCGAGTGGGATTCGATCCCACGAGCAAAAACACATCCATCGTTGCAATCCTTTGCATTACATCGCGAGCTACTGAAGCACATGGGTATGGAAGGAATTCAGTCACAAATTTATTAACTACGTTGGCCTTCAGGCAACACGTTGTTTTGGTTCTTCTGAATCAACTAGTTACCGTAGACACTACCCGAATGTAGGCTACTCATCAAGTATTTGGAGTAGCCTGTATATGTAGTAATATTCTACCCGCAACACAGTACTGAAGGTGTCAAATTTATTTGTGACCAGCGTCCAGGAAACTTTGTGAGGTTTCTATGATACATACATTTGTATTTTGTCAAACACACAACACTCATGTAGTGCCATCATATTGTCTTTATTATGTGAAGTACTACACATGTTTGTATGAAGTACTATAAACAATTATTACATCTCCTTTGAATATCCCTTTTTACAAGCAGTGTCACAGAGGGCTTCACATGTGCCCATAGAACTGCCCCTCAACCAACCTCAATTTTCAAGGAAGACAAGCAAAAACTCCCAGAAAACCTCGGGAGGAGCAATTCAGTGAGGGATCCCCTCCTCCAGAGTTGGTTGGTGAAAGAGAGGTGCAGAACACAGGTTAAACATAGTTTTACATTAAGAAAAGTGCCAAACACAGAAGTCCAAAGGTCAACTCGGGTCAGAGTTGGCAAATGTCAGTTTAAGCAACGGTAGCCACAGGCTGGTGCCATGTGATTGGCACAACATAACAGGGAAGCCAGGTAGATGGATGGACTGGAAGGGACCGATGTCCACCAGCCGTGTGTCACACATCTTTTAAATGTCATGTTGCTGCATGTACTCTGTTCCTTCACAGAGTACATGCAGGACAATAGAAGTCCTGCCCCAATGGTGGCTTCCCAACACAAAGCAAATGAAACCAAAAGGCTGCATGTTGTACACGGGATCTTTCACTTTTGGTGAAGTTTGGAGGATAGATGTTCTTCAGCTTCAGTGAAACAATTTCTTGGACTTTCTGAGGATCCATATTTGCTCTTTGTTTAATTTCTTTAAATACTAGAAACCATAAACCGACTCCGTTGCTACTGAGTAAAGAACCTTTCACCTGCCCCATTTATACTCGCTTAACTGTGCTGTACAGTACTGTGTGAAATTACTTTAATTGATTGATTGACTCCTATGATAAGTGGCATGATTTAGAAACGTGGGCACAGACATCATCCTACTTCTGATATTCATGGCAAGGTAACCCTAACAGGTAACCAGCTGTTTTGGATGAACCCCAAACCAAGTAACCTCAAAAGTTACCTGGATGTTAGATGTAATAATTGTTTATAGTACTTCATACAAACATGTGTAGTGCTTCACATAATAAAGACAATATGATGGCATTACATGAGTGTTGTGTGTTTGTTTGACATAAAATACAAATGTATGTATCATAGAAACCTCACAAAGTTTCCTGGACGCTGGTCACAAATAAATTCGACACCTTCAGTACTGTGTTGCGGGTAGAATATTACTACATATACAGGCTACTCCAAATACGTGATGAGTAGCCTACATTCGGGTAGTGTCTACGGTAACTAGTTGATTCAGAAGAACCAAAACAACGTGTTGCCTGAAGGCCAACGTAGTTAATAAATTCGTAACTGAATTCCTTCCATACCTATGTGCTTCAGTAGCTTGCGATGTAATGCAAAGGGTTGCAACGATGTATTTGTATTTGCTCGTGGGATCGAATCCCACTCGAATCTTTTATTTTCTTAGCTTCCATTTATTATGGCGTGAATGGCTGTAATGGAGTAATCATTACATTTGTTCAGAATATAAAATTATGAAATGAATTGATTTCAAAAGATATAGCGAAGAAACACTCAGCCATAGGCTACACGAAATCGCATAGGAAACGATGTTTCCATGTTGTGTTACGCGTATTTTGATCGTATTGTCTGGGATAGCAGCGACGTTAGTATGAATTTTTAATATGTGGTGTCAGAAGGAGCTTTGATGTCGGGATAAATACGGCTATTGACTCGGAACAAACCCCAAATACGTGATTAGTAGCCTACATTCGGGTAGTGTCTATGGTAACCAGTTGTTCCAGAAGAAGCCAAATCAAGATGTTACCTGAAGGCCAGGGTGGTTACTAAGTACGTAACTGATTTGAGTAATTTCCATGAGCTAAAATAGTTCGTGGTGTAAAGCAATGGCCTTCAGTGTATTACGTGTTTTGCTCTAGTGCGATCGAATCCCACTTCATGCGAGTCTGCAAATGTTTTATTTTGTCTCCATTTATTTTGTCGTTAATGGTAATGTAGTGCGTACGCAGCTTATACTTTCATATTCGCCGCAGCAAATATGAGATCCGACTTGAAAATAGCCAGTAATATGTTTGTGAATTCGTGACAAATCTGGTGATAGAGGCAGACTGATAGGTGCACGCACCGCTGGGAAACCAGTTAGTTCGGAAACCAGTAGGGACACAACACCGGGCAAGCGACATCGGTGACAAGGAAAATACATACAGTTTGTCTTCTTATTACAAAAAGTCATGTCGTTTTCAGCACCAAAGGCTCACAAAACATTCACAAACATGAATCAGTTTCTGCAGAGCCTTTACCGAACGACATATCAGGCAAATATCATCAGCATACAATAAATGATTTACAGGGACATTACCAATAAAGCAGCCAGCATTGGCAGCGTTTAGCTTCCCAGTAAGGTTCGAAACATACGTTTGAACAGTAGTGGAGACAGTAGACTCCCCTGGGGGACACCGTTACCACGACTAAAGCTGTCCGAAACGGTAGTCCCCCAGCACACCCTGAAGGATAACATATGAAACCAATATACAATGGTACGTACTAAGTAGACGGGTACGTTTCTGTAGATCAATTTCTGAAACAGTGCATAATGGTTAACCCTGTCGAATGCCTTAGAGGCATCAAGGTAGCAGACGAAGACGGGAGAACCTCAGCTTTTAAAGTACGATATGATCTCCTTAAGAGCGAAAATGCACATGTCTGTACCATGATGCTTTTTAAAACCAAATTGATTTTATGCTGAAGCACCGATGCGAATCTGTGAATCTTACCATCCCTAGTTCACAGGTGATTTAAATGTAGGTAATTAAACCTTAAAGCATGGAGTCCTGGCTAGATGGGAAGACGGTAAAGTTTTTGACCACACAGATAACAAATATACTTAGTCTCACATAGACGTAGTGTGGATTTTTCGGTTTGTAAATTGAATGAACAATACATATAATTTGTTGCACAAGATTCCTGGATCGGAGAATGCTTATGCACAGGAAACAGTGCGTTGGAAACCTTCAATTTGAACTGTGTGCGTCCTAAACCCGTTTCTAGCTTGGGTGGTAGCTATACCACTAAAGTCACTACACCCCCTCTTTTTGGAAAAACTGAATATGATCACCCTACTACTGTAGACAATGAAACGTATATTTCATAGTTATGTACAATGGACTTTATAATTTATAAACGGTATGTTATACATGAAATCAGAGATGGAAATGTGAGAATTCTAGCCAGCTAGGGTTGGAATGATAGGCTTTTAACACTTATTTGATAAATTATGTCACCCTATTTAGTTTGGCACACCAGAAGTACTACTAAACATACAGTATTATAATTTCTATTAATCCGTATTTTGACTTGTTTGGTAGTCTTGCAGATCCCAGAATGTATGTGCAAAATGTTAGTTACTTGACAATTACTCCTTGACAAGGCCTTTATTTTAACTATGGGGTCCTTAAGTTTTGTTACTGTGTTCAACATAAGTTGTTAGAAAATGGTTGCAAGAATCAAGACTGTCTTGTCGTCATAAACTCCCAGTAACTCCCAGTAAGTTTTATTGTATTTATCATACTGTACTTCCAGGCTCGGCATCTGTGCTTCCTGCTGCTCCTGTGCTTAACCCTGGCGTGGAGTGGCGTCCCTGGTCCATGTCGGCACTCTATGACAAAAGATCACCTTCTGAACATCAATCGCCTGGTAAGGACATCCCACATGTCCCCATGCACTGGCCTTTTCTCCTTTCATCAACACTCCAGTCTAGGCTACATAACTCTCACAGTCAAAGATGGCTGTTAAGTAGATTATTCTGTTCATGAGAGATTGGGTTTTCAACACAAAACATGACATAAGAATTATGGATACATTTTATTGCATTTAATGTCAGATATTCAACATGCTGACAGTAGCATTAAAGTAATTCCTGGATTCTGTCTCATGTTATTTAGATTGATAACCAGTTGGAAAATGGTTGTCGAATAAGCTATCTATTCACAGAGCGTCAGAGTTTGGTAAGTAGTTAACATTGTCCTTTAGTCCTTCTATATAAATTAAATTATCATCGACAAATAAATCTATGCTTCTTTGTTTGATAGCTAAGATCCTAAGCCATTCCTTCATGATAATGTATTTTATTAAGTAATTATCAAATAACTAAGAGAAATGCACTTTACTTAGTTCCAACTCATTTCCTTTACTGCTTCATTTACTTATTTGTGCTATTTATCCACTTCATTGCAAAACTATGAATTATTTATACATGTATAAATAACAATGGTGAAACATACTGAAACATAAGGGCAAGTTATGAAGTTATGCCATCTTCAAGCTAAAATTTTACAATAAGTGTCAACAATAAGTGTACCTTTACTTAATTTAAGATTAGTTTATGTTTAGTGTTTGCACCTCCCTGCCACAGTAATTTCTGTGTTTGTATAACATACATGGCGAATAAACCGAATTCTGATTCTGATGGATTTTACAGTGTCCCTCAGGTCCACCAATCAGATATTTATTCAGCCTAACCCCACAGACAAAACTCATAGTTTGTTAGTTAGTTCACATAAATCAGGAAACCTGATTAAACAGGAAGTCTGTTTAAGAGGAGCTCTAGACTACTATGGAGGACCAAACCTGCCATATTTAGAAAATTATAATTAACTAAATATATCAGAAAATATATTTATACATACAAATATTGTTAAAAGTTCATTATGCATTAATCAATGTTACTTATGTATTGATTAATTAGGGTTCCTCCAGTAGGAGGGAACCTATTGTTTTTGTTAGTATTCTTATTCTTATTATTATATTTCTCCGCTAAATGGCCCAATAGCTCAAAAAGTCCTTGACCCGATTTTTTCAAATTTGGCCCAATGATACACCAGGTCACTCACTACTCCCAGACCGCTAATGGCCCATGTACGCCCATAGGTGGCGCTATAAGCCACGCCCAAAGTCTACGTGATTTTCCCCAGCGCCCATTATTCCAGCCTCAAGAATCCATAAGGTCCGCCATGATAGATTTTGCTGTACTGTCCAAATTTGGTACAACCTTCAAAACCCTTCTCCTCATGAACCATAGATCCAATCGACTTGAAAATTGTTACAGATTTGTAGAATACATGTCTTTCTATAGGGTGAAATTGAATAAGGAATGCAATACAAAATGGCTGAAAGAAGTGTATTTATGTAAATGTCCACATTGCCACAATATCTTTGTGTTAATAAATCAAATATAATTTTGACTGATGGTTTTTCAAACCTTTGTGCCTTCAAGATGACATCATTCTGAAGTACCATACGCAATTTCACCTTGATATGTCAATATATGATTGAATTCAATTGAATTGCTCCACAGCGCGCATGCTCCAAATTCTCAGACTCCTCCTGCCCCTTGACACTAGGGTGACCACCTGTCGCGCTTTGCGTTGTCCCGCACGTCCCATATTGAAAATGTTGTGCGATACAGCACAAAGCGGGACAGGTGGTCACCCTACTTGACACACGCGCGAGCTTGGCGAGATGCACACACCTCCTTTCTGGAAATTGTGTGCTGACCAAGCCCCCACCCTCTGTTTTTAGCTCCTGTTTCATTTCGCTTCCAATCGCAGCTCGCCGTTACAAATATAAATTCTTTTTCGGCGGCCATTGTTGTTTTCAACTGGAATCGCCTGATAGTGTTGGAGGCAGCCACGTTCGGTAAGTCCTATTTTTACACATTTTAAGCTAGAATCAATGATTGGTTTCGTGAAAGTACACTACTCTTGAATTATGGTGAAGGTTTTAGCACTTTTAGACCTTTAGATCGTGAGTTTGAAGTGACGGAAAACCGAACTCGAAAAGTAGCTAGCTTTTCCCCTTTGTGTTTATAATTAGTGAATCATTTTGCATCTCGGCGAATTGTTCATCAAAAAGGTCGAGGAGGGCAGCCTTTAGGAGAAAAAGCAATTCCCCACAGACCTGTCGGCTCAGAATTTTGATTTGGGGCGAAAGTCTTTGTAATAAGCCTATGCGCCAGGGAGACCGCATAGGCTTAGGCGGCAGCCATGTTTTGGTCGCGTCATGTTCATAAGTTCACCATTTTACAGTTAGGTCTACACAAAAAAAGGTTGAGGAGGGAAGCCTTTAGGAGATGTGGGAATTGTGCTTTTAGCCAGATGCTCCGATTATTTTTGTGATTTGTGGACTTGCAATTGGAGTGATACTGCGTCCCGGGGGTACATTGTTTTGACGTTAGCCTCAGAGTCAGACTCGGCTCGCCCACTGGCAGTGTGTAAACAATTTTGTATTTCACTCAATTCTACTCCAAAAACGTCAGGGAGGACTGCTTATTGTAGACAAGAGCCTGCTAAAGATAGCCAGTAGATCTGATTTTTCAAGGCGAGCCTGTTTCATTCGTCATATGCCCTGAGAGAGCGACCTACGTTAGCCAGGCTAGTTTTGCCAATTTCAGTAAGTCAGGCTATTTAAAGGTCTCTGACAGTCAGAATCACTGTTTACAGGCAAAGGTCGAGCTGTTCTTTTGTCAGATGTGTATATATTGACCAGTTTAGAGCTAAATACTCTTGCCAGAGCCTGGAATCGAACCCGTGTTTTGAGTGACTTTGCATGGGTCTCCATCAGGTCAACACATTTGGATTCAAGTTCAAGTAATGCCACTGCATTTCACAGTCAAAACTGTAGTTTATGTCAAGTGTAGATGGAAAAAGCTGCGTTTTTCACAACTGAACTGACATGGATCCTTTCTTCACTTTTACAGGTCTGGAGGGTAATGCAGAGGCCTGCTCAACAGAGTTCAATAGAGTATGCTGAAAGCAACAACTTCAAATGCTGAGAGCATCACAGACTCCTTGTTGGACTATCCCTCTCTAGCTGGACAGCTTCATTCAGCTGGCCTGCCCTGCCTGCCTGCCTGCCCTGCTTGCCCTTGCCTGCCTGCCTGCCCCTAACTGCCAGCCCTCCAGAGACAGACAGTCACCCCACAGACACAGTAGCTCTGCAGCCTGCTTTTTTGAGGACATTGATGAAAAAGGACAAACCAGCATGTTTTACTTTGATGAAAGTCTAAATGTTTAATCCTTTTCATGTCCCAGTATGCCAAGCTGCTGACTTTGAGTGTCTTAAGTGATGAAACCAGTTCAAGTGATAGAATTTTGACCTGAATCCAATGATTATTCATCTGAATAAAAACCACTCAAGAGAAGTACTGCTTTTTTATTAATAGTATTTATGTATATATAATTGCGCAGCTCCCCCTGTCAATGATCTAGCACCTCCTCAGCACCTGTATTAAAAATTCCTTCCCAGGGTTGATTGTAACTGGTGTTGGAAAACACATGTACAGTTAGGTCCATAAATATTTGGACATTGACACAATTTTCATCATTTTGGCTCTGTATACCACCACAATAGATTTGAAATGAAACAATCAAGATGTGCTTTAAGTGCAGACTTTCAGCTTTAATTTCAGGGTATTTACATCCAAATCAGGTGAACGGTGTAGGAATTACAATACATTTTATATGTGCCCCCCCCCTGTTTAAGGGACCAAAAGTAATTGGACAATTGGCTGCTCAACTGTTCCATGGCCAGGTGTATGTTATTCCCTCATGGGAGTTCGTTATTTCATTGACAAGGAGCAGATAAAAGGTCTAGAGTTCATTTCAAGTATGGTATTTGTGTTTGGAATCTGTTGCTGTCAACTCTCAATATGAAGTCCAAAGAGCTGTCACCATCAGTGAAGCAAGCCATCGTTAGGCTGAAAAATCAAAACAAACCTATCAGAGAGATAGCAAAAACATTAGGTGTGGCCAAATCAACTGTTTGGTACATTCTTAAAAAGAAAGAACGCACTGGTGAGCTCAGCAACACCAAAAGACCCGGAAGACCACGGAAAACAACTGTGGTGGATGACAGAATAATTATTTCCCTGGTGAAGAAAAACCCCTTCACAACAGTTGGCCAGATCAAGAACACTCTCCAGGAGGTAGGCATATCCAGGAGGTAGGCATATCTGTATCAAAGTCAAAAATTAAGAGAAGACTTCACCAGAGTAAATACAGAGGGTTCACCACAAGATGTAAACCATTGGTGAGTCTCAAAAACAGGAAGACCAGATTAGAGTTTGCCAAAAAACATCTAAAAGACCCTGTACAGTTCTGGAACAACATCCTATGGACAGATGAGACGAAGATCAACTTGTACCAGAATGATGGGAAGAGAAGAGTATGGAGAAGGGAAGGAACTGCTCATGATCCAAAGCATACCACCTCATCAGTGAAGCATGGTGGAGGTAGTGTTATGGCGTGGGCATGTATGGCTGCCAATGGAACTGGTTCCCTTGTATTTATCGATGATGTGACTGCTGACAAAAGCAGTAGGATGAATTCTGAAGTGTTTCTGGCAATATTATCTGCTCAGATTCAGCCAAATGCTTCAGAACTCATAGGACGGCGCTTCACAGTGCAGATGGACAATGACCCAAAGCATACTGCAAAAGCAACCAAAGAGTTTTTTAAGGCAAAGAAGTGGAATGTTCTGCAATGGCCAAGTCAATCACCTGACCTAAATCCAATCGAGCATGCATTTCACTTGCTAAAGACAAAACTGAAGGGAAAATGCCCCAAGAACAAGCAGAAACTGAAGACAGTTGCAGTAGAGGCCTGGCAGAGCATCACCAGGGACGAAACCCAGCGTCTGGTGATGTCTATGGGTTCCAGACTTCAGGCTGTCATTGACTGCAAAGGATTTGCAACCAAGTATTAAAAGTGACAATTAGATTTATGATTATGTTAGTTTGTCCAATTATTTTTGGTCCCTTAAAAGGGGGGGGGCACATATAAAATGTGTTGTAATTCCTACACCGTTCACCTGATTTGGATGTAAATACCCTGAAATTAAAGCTGACAGTCTGCACTTAAAGCACATCGTGATTGTTTCATTTCAAATCCATTGTGGTGGTATACAGAGCCAAAATGATGAAAATTGTGTCAATGTCCAAATATTTATGGACCTAACTGTAGTAGGGCAGAATAGAGTGACTGGGCAAAGGGTGCTGGTGTGGAAAGTCCCCAAAAACTGTGCAGAATGGGCAGAAAATAATAGATTACATTGTATCGAGGCCCAATTGGAGAAGAAGCCATAGGATGTTTACAATTGTAGTAGGCCATTAGATCTGTTTTAAAAGTTCAGGGGTGTAATTTGTTGGATATGAAGCCCCCACCCTCCACTCCAGAGACAGTTGGTGACAGAGAGGTGCAGACATTATGTTAAACATAGTCGTGCGTTAAGAGTAGAGTAAAAAATACAGATCCCCCCATTTCTGAAAAAAGTTCGACTGATCAGATTTCTTGATTTCTGTTGCTATGAAAACCAGTTTAGCCAAGCTAACTAACATTGTTTTTAGCTAGCTTGCATTACCATTCAATAGCTAACAAAACATTAGTAAAAATAGCTTGCTAATCGAGCAGAACTTGTTAATGCAGGAGACTCAGAGACCTTAGCACGTCACTAGCATCTCGTCATATCACGCAGTCGGCGCACAGCTAGATAATCTGCTGTCAGCGCTCTTGAGTACCCAGCATGCAGTGCGGCATGTCAAAAAAACGCAAAGACTTGTGGAAAATAGTTCGGTTACAACGGCCATGCGAGGGATTTCAGTTGTTGTGTGCGTTCAGTTAGATGTTTGTAATGTTATTGTTTGTTAGTTAATATAATCTTGTTGGTCACCTTGAGTGTGCTTGCAGCTATATTTTATATTTGTATTCATTTCCTTCAACATTAATTTATTTCCTTGTGCTTAAGATAATAAATTGATTAATCAGATTATCTACCACTTATGGTGGCCGACATGTGCAAACGCGCTGCAAATTAAGAAGACATGCAAATAGACAAAACACAAGCAAATTAAGAAAACATCTTCATTAATTTGACAACACATGCGCAGCATTCAGCAAACGCGCTGCAAATACACACAACACAACCAAATACATAAAAGCGCTGCAAATACATAAACGCGTTGCAAAAACGAACGCACGCAAACCAAAAACGCTGCAGTACATAAACGCGTTGCAAAAACGAAAGCACGCAAACCAAAAACGCTGCATCCAGTTTTTTACAACGGAAGTTTGCCAGGCCTCTAGGGGGAGCGCTAAGTGGAACAGCTTGATTTTCAGCCCCACGGAGCGAGAGAGAGAGAGCATATGAGAAGTTTGGACCAACATCGAAGTAAAGAGGTGACATAAAAATGTGGCCCTCCTCTTTTACAGTTTTTCTGAGCAACTTCGATTTTGGTCCCATTTCCAAAACAAACTTCTCATATGCTCTCTCTCTCTCTTGCTCCGTGGGGCCGAAAATCCAGCTGTTCCACTTGATTGAATATTTGCACTTAAGGACAAGGAAATACATACGGAAATGAAGAAATACAGAAATAAATGTATCTATAAATATTGTTACATAGAAGTGTTTATATATAGAAGAAAATGTCATGTATATTCATGTTTTTCCTTCATTTATTTCCGTATTTATTTCAGTTTTTCCCTTATCCTTAAGCTAGCTAGCGGCAAGGTGCACATACAAATGTACAAGGCTAGACACAAATAAATAGACTACATCTTTTTGTAGTTTTACCACGTACAGGCTGTTGTGTCACTGTTATTAGATGCATAGCTAGCCATGCTTGGTATGTCGTGTCTATGTGTACTTCCCTCGATGAGGTGTGCTAACTCCAACTAGACAGCGAGCTAAACTCTCTTCTATTCATTAACATGAAGAATGCCTTAAATTCTTGTTCGCAGATTTATTTTCACTCTTCACATTGTACTGAATCCACGTTGATGAGGTCAAGAGATCAAAAGATGAAAGAGAGTAAAACTAGGAAACAAACAGCAAAATATTGCAATTAGTTAAGTCACCTAGTTTCCATGAAGTATAGAAATCACATGTAAAGCTTACTGTTAACGTTTCCTAGAGCTAACATTGTCCTAATAGCATCCACGTTGTTTACATTTACATTTAGCAGACGCTCTTATCCAGAGCGACTTACAGTAAGTACAGGGACATCCCCCCGAGGCAAGTAGGGTGAAGTGCCTTGCCCAAGGACACAACGTCATTTCGCACAGCCAGAATTGAACCGGCAACCTTCTGATTGGTATCCCGATTCCCTAACCGCTCAGCCATCTGACCCCCCCGTTGGGTCTAACATCCATGTTTAAACATTGCCACTTAGGTTTTAGCATTATAACTTCATTTTTACACCATGAAATTAACATACTTATGAGTTAACTTAGTTATAACAAAGATGTGATACATACAGCGATGCCTCTGCTGGGGAATCAACCTGTAAGAAGCAATTTCTCTGGCGTAATGACCGTTTGCACTCTTACTCAGCCTGCCGTTTCTGAATTATTCTAAACTATTTCCTGTACAGCTCATAAATACTAACGTCAAAATAAGAGTCTGGATGAAACTGAAATTTTACAATTAAAAGCATAACGATTCAAATTAAATGCCTGAAGGGCAGAACACTATGTATGTTTTTAACTGACCTGGGGCCTGTACTATAAATAATCAGAATGGGATTTATTCGCCATGAAAGTTTGCACAGACAAGGAATTTGCTTTGGCAGGAAGGTGCATACAATAAACATATAGGGACCTAAAATTTAAATATGTGGACTATCTATACTAAGGGTACGTAAACTAGCAGTACTAAGTGGAATTAGAATTAAATAAAATATAAAATATAAGTTGCCGTAATTTACAATATAAAAATACAAATATTACATAAAAATACTCATGTACAAGATACAATTTTGTAATGCAGTGCAAAAAGCAGTGTGTTTTAAACAGGAAGTCATTAGAGTCAGTGTGGTCCCTTGGCCTTGTTGAAGAGGCCAACAGCGGAAGGGAAGAAACTGTTTTTGTGTGGCGTGAGGTATTGGTCCTGATGGACCGCAGCCTTCTGCCGGAGGGGAGTGACTGAAACAGGGAGGGTCCAGGGTGGGAGGAGTCGGCCACAATCTTCCTCGCTCGCCTCAGGGTCCTCGAGGTGTGCAGGTCCTCGAGGGTCGGCAGATTGCAGCTAATCACCTTCTCAGCAGTGCGGATGATACGCTGCAGCCTGCTCTTGTCCTTGGCAGTGGCAGCAGCTTACCAGACGGTGATGGAGGAGGTGAGGATGGACTCAATGATGGCTGAGTAGAAGTGCACCATCATTGTCTTTGGCAGGTTGAACTTCTTCAGCTACCGAAGGAAGTACATCCTCTGTTGTGCTTTCTTGATGAGGGAGCTGATGTTCAGTTCCCACTTGAGGTCCTGGGAGAGGATAGTGCCCAGGAAGCGGAAGGACTCCACAGTGTTGACTGGGGAGTCACACAGGGTGATGGGGGTGAGTGGGGCTGTGTTCTTCCTGAAGTCCACAACCATCTCAACTGTCTTAAGAGCATTGAGCTCTAAGTTGTTCTGGCTGCACCAGGTCACCAGGTTGGCCGCTTCCCACCTATAATCAGACTCGTATCCACCAGAGATGAGCCCAATAAGGGTGGTGTCGTCCGCAAACTTCAGGAGTTTGACGGACGGATGACTGGAGGTGCAGCTGTTTGTTTACAGGGAGAAGAGCAGAGGAGAAAGGACGCAGCCCTGAGGTGATCCGGTGCTGATGGACCAGGAGTCAGAGACTTGTGTTCCCAGCTTAACGCACTGCTTCCTGTCAGACAGGAAGTCTGTGATCCACCTGCAGGTGGAATCAGGCACGTTCAGCTGGGAGAGCTTGTCCTGAAGCAGGGCGGGGATGATGGTATTGAAGGCAGAGCTGAAGTCCACAAACAGGATCCTGGCATAGGATGCTGGGGAGTCCATGTGCTGTAGGGTGAAGTGGAGGGCCATGTTAACTGCATCGTCCACAGACCTGTTGGCTTTGTAGGCAAACTGCAGGGGGTCCAGCAGAGGGTCTGTGATGGCTTTAAGGTGTGCCAGCACCAGGCGGTCGAAAGACTTCATTACCACAGAGGTCAGGGCAACGGGTCTGTAGTTATTATGTCCTGTTGGCCTTGGCTTTTTGGGCACAGGGATGATGGTGGAGGACTTGAGACAGGCTGGCACATGGCATGTCTCAAGGGAGGTGTTAAAGATGTAGGTAAACACTGGAGACAGCTGGTCAGCGCAGTGCTTGAGGGTGGCTGACAGAGTCCGGCCCAGCTGCTTTGCGGGGATTCTGCCTCTTGAAAATTCTGTTAACTTCACCCTCCTGAATGGAGAGAGTCGTCACTGTAGAGGGGGGGAGGTGGGAGGCCTCCTGGGTGGGAAGGGGTAGTTCAGGACTGTCCAATTGTCTTTCAAATCTGCAGTAGAACTCATTCAGGTCGTTGGCCAGGCGGGAGTCGTTAGTGGAGTGGGGGGCTCTGGGCTTGTAGTTGGTAATCTGCCTGAGCCCTCTCCAGACAGAAGCAGAGTCGTTTGCAGAGAATTGGTGTTTTAGTCTCTCCGAGTACAGTCGTTTAGCCTCCCTCACCGCCTTGCTAAACCTGTTCTTCGACTCCTTGAAACTGTCTTTGTCCCCACTCCTAAACGCGGCCTCTTTCGCTGACCTCAACCTTCTGAGTTTAGCTGTAAACCAGGGTTTGTCGTTGTTGTAGCTCACCCTGGTGCGTGTTGGTATACAGCAGTCCTCACAGAAGCTGATGTATGATGTCACAGCCTCTGTGAGCTCATCCAGACTATTGGTAGCAGTCGTGAACATGTCCCAGTCAGTGCAGTCCAAGCACGCCCGCAGATCCTCCATAGCTTCACTGGTCCACTGTTTTGATGTCCTCACAGCAGGCTTACAGCGCTTTAGCTTCTGCCTGTATGCAGGAATCAGGTGGACCATGGCATGGTCAGAGTGACCCAGTGCTGCTCGGGGGACCGCATGGTATGCTTTGCTGATTGTAGAGTAGCAGTGATCCAAGGTGTTTCCTTCTCTGGTAGGGCATTTGATGAATTGTCTATATTTTGGGAGTTCTTGAGTGAGATTGCCTTTGTTAAAGTCGCCTAGCACAATAACCAAGGAATCCGGATTTTCATGCTCCACACTCAGTATCTGGCTGGCGAGCACACGTTGAGCCTCGTTGACGCTAGCCTGCGGAGGCATGTAGACGCCAACCAGAATGAATGATGCAAACTCTCGTGGCGAGTAAAAAGATCTACAGTTAATAAAAAATGAAAGCAAGCAAGTTCAACATGCCCAGGATATCTTTTAGTTAGCTGGCTTCACTAAGCCTAACAACAGCAATCGTGCTAATCACAATGGTGGTTATCAACTCGTTAACTCAACCCAGGTCTAGCAATGAGCACTTTCACGTATAAGGCGCGGTGTTTGCGTCTTATGTAGTAAGTCTACGAGAGACACATATTTTACACAAGATGACAAAACTAGTATATTTAACATATATAATAAGAAAAAATAAGAATTTTGAAATATTATCCAGGCTAAAGGCAACACTGTTGGCACTGCCAAAGGCAGGATGGAAAGCTGAAATAATTGCAGACTATGTGAATGCATAAGTTAATTTATCATTGCCCTAGACCTGACCATAATTACAATTGTGTATTCCGTTAAATTAATGTGTTACTTAGGTGTATTCTTATGTCGTGTAAGACATTCTTAGCATTATTTTTTGAGCTGCACAATGATTCACAGGGCTCCAGACTAACAATTTTTACTAGGAGCACTGTAGCCTAGGGGCACAGGCAGAAAGTTTAGGGGCGCACACCTTAAATCACCCTGCAAAGCAATACAAAATAAAAGTTAATTCACATCCCATTTGAAATGTATTATTGATAAATGCTTTGGTAACAAATAAACAGTGATGGGCAGTAATGAATCCAATTATGTTTTTCAAGTAACGAGTAAAGTAAGGGATTTCAATTACAAAAACAGTAATTAGATTACTGTTACTTTCCCACAAGCAGACCACGTTACTAAACTGTGATTTTGTTTGTGAGAGTGTCTCATGACAATCAAGTATGAGCGGTGCGACGTCAGTGCGTGTGTAGATCAACAAGAGATAACATGGCAGGGACGTGCACAGACATTTGGAGGGGCTATTGCTCTAACATGACCTGTTCGCTGATTGGACCTACAAAAACGTTGTTTCTGAAAACCGACTAATACACCTAAATCCCAGACATAGTACAGACGCAAAATGAAAATTGAGCGGAAGTACGTAGGAGGGCAGAGCCAGGCTAGGGTTTTCCCTCTCGAGCTTCACTCGCAGTGCACCGGCGTGAGAATACAAACAATGTCATGTGACTGGGGGCAGAGGGCAACGCTGACGTTATGGTGGCAAAATAAATGAACACAGGACTGGATGATATCACAAATTAATTTTATTGAACTTTACTAATGATGGGCTTATCGTATTGATGCAGCCACAAAAAAGTTTATTTAGGCTCTTTCTCCAGAGGGGCAGATCAGCCAATCAGGGCAAACTTTCTTTAAATTCAATTACTAAATATAGCTGCAAGCAGCAATGCAGGTTCCTCCTCAAAATGGCTAAATATGATAAAAATGTAAATTGTAGAAGGTCAAGAGTTGGCCAACAAGAGAGCAAAATTAGGCTGAATGGGGCTTCAAACTCAAGAGCATGTGGTTGCAAGTCAACTTCTCTATCCTCTCTGCTACACATTAACTGTTGAATTTGTATGAATAGAAAGAGCATACTATTAGCTTTGGTCAAAGTTTAAGCAGCTGTAATTCAATCATCTATTACATATCAGGGTGAAATTGCGCATGGTACTTCAGAATGATGTCATCTGGAAGCCTATAAGGTTTGAGAAATCATCAGTCAAAGGACATTTTGCGTTATTGACACAGACAATGTGGACATTGAATTCAGACATATTGTCTTGTATTCATTTTTGCTAAATATTGCTTTGAAAGACATGTATCCTATACATCTACAACAAATGTAGGTTTTCTACACATGATGCAAGAAATCCGATGCTCTGTCTAGATGAAGCGGGATCTTATCTACAGAGCACAAGTTAAAAAAGAGCCAGACCTAGTTCTGGCTCTTCTGGTGTAGTAATCCCCTCAGAAAGAAACAGCGTTACCATTATGATTGCGCAGCTAGACTGCTTCTGTGGTGTACCTGGATTCCTGTTTATAGGTGCTGTAAAGCAAATTCCATGATATGCTTCTCAGTACATTATATACGTGTGAAATTAGTTGCTGAAAGCATGTGCAAAGCTCTAAAACGTTGTCGCACCGAAATGTGGAGTTATACCGTTGAATAGTTTCTCACCCGTTTTCAGCTCAGGTTTTGTTTAGGCGGGGCAAAACCCAACCTATCTATGTCACAGCCACCTATATACGTCAGATCACAGACGGTTGCATTATGTTACTCAGCTGGTACGATGCAAAGTAAAGTAATTAACACATAAAACACTCAGAGACTGCAGGTAGGTCTGTTCTGATATCTGCAATTGATTTAGCTAGTTGTTGCTGTTGTTGCTAAATTCAATAAATTAGAGGGGGCGGAGCTTCAGTTCCTTCAGGCGACACGCCACCCCCAGTATTAAGCAGAGAAGACTGCTGATTTTCTCACAATTTCAAAGCCTAATTTAATATACTTTTAACGTTTTATTTTCATTCGAATTTGGATGGGTAGTTAACAACACCTGTGGTGTGATTTTATTTTTTTATTTAACCTTTATTTAACCAGGAAGTCCCATCGAGATTAAAATCTCTTTTTCGAGGGAGACCTGGCCAAGACAGGCAGCAGCATAAAAAACACATTGTTACAGACAGAAAAACACAGAACAAGACAAGTTAAAAGAAACTAAAAGCTAAGAGCTAAGAAACAGTGACGTAGAGTTAATTTAAGAAACATTTACATATTAGGGAACCTGCCTCTATTTCTTTCATTCGAGATTTAAAAGTAGTCAGTGATATTAGTTCCCTGAGCTTTAAAACATTCTGCAACATGATGAACTTAAAACTAATTTTCAGTTCTGCTTTACAGCCACTTTAACTAAATACATAATCAGTATCATGACAAGCTCAATGGCTGTGGCTGGTTTTTTACCTATGACGTTGCACTTTGCAGTACACTGTCTCAACCCATTGAACTATTCTCAGTGTTGGGAAATACTCTGGTCAGTTACTGCATAAAAAACTAAGCCGTTTCTCCTGTGGCAAGCATTGTTAGATTCGGCCTAAGTTTAAACAGCTGTAATTCAATCATATTTTGAAATTGTTTTAAACAGCAAAATCTATCATGGCGGACCTTATGGGTCCTTGAGGCTTTTTTGTTTCCCATGAGAAATAAGGCATGGAGTAGTGAGTGACCTATTGTATCATTGGGCCAAATTAGAATTTTTTTTGCCAAGGACTTTTTGAGCTACTGAGCCATTTCATGGAGAAATATAATAATAATAGGAATACTAACAAAAACAATAGGTTCCCTCCTACCGGAGGAACCCTAATAATAATAATAATAATAATAGGAATACTAACAAAAACAATAGGTTTCCTATGACTTGTAACCTTATGCTCATGAGTTCAAATCCCCATTCAGCCCTTGTTGGCCAAACATGAATAAATTTTGCTCTCTTGTTGTCCAACTCATGACCTTCTACAATGTACATTTTTATAATATTTTGCCATTTTGCGGAGGAACCTGCATCGCTGCTTGCAGCTATATTTACGGTTCCTTGTTGGAAATATTAGTCTTTACCAAGCATTGCAGTTAGTCGGTGAATCAGTTAAGAAAGCTTTATTACTTGTGGCCGGCCCACAAGGAGACAAAACATCCAACGCCATGGTTATACAGAGTTTGTCTGTTAGCTTGCTGTGCTAGCAAACCATTTAGGCAACACCTCGCTCAACAGTCATTGGTTCATACACCCGCATGGGTAACCCTTCCTTTTACAGTCCCTTAAGTACTAGGTATTTACGTATAAAATAAAGGGTATGTTTTGTGTATTATTGGGTATTACCCAGGGCTGGACTGGCCATCTGGCATACCGGGCATTTGCCCGGTGGGCCGACGCACTTTTGGGCCGAATCAGAAATATAATTTGGTCCAGCCCATAAAGAACTGACAGCGGCCCATTGGTTAATTTTCTTTATTGGCACTGGCCTGACCCAATCAAATCCAGGAACCCCCTTCCCCTGATTCATAATATCGGCTCCCGCAGGCCCTGAGACACGAGCTGTTGGCTAATGCTTATGCTGGTTTAGCATTGTTAAAGTTTAGAATCGCTAAAATGGAGAAACGGCCACCAAGCGCAAGGAAGGCGCAGAAAAGTTAAGGGAGAAAAAGATTTTAAAAATCTACAGGCGAATGCCACAAAATGTGCAAACATTTCGAACATGTTTGGGGGGGGGCTTTAGCTGCTTCAACATCAGCGTTACCTGTAGAGGAAGGAGGAGAGGTGGCTGGCTCAGAGAGGCAGAAATATACTGACAGGGTCAGGTGCTGGTTATTACTGGGTAATTTTCACTGGTAATAATTAGGTAAAGACAAAAAACACAACTTAGTATTTACCTGTAAACGTATAAATATTACTATTTAAATACCGCTGGTAGTAAGTTGGTAACTACAGGAGATACATATGGTAAATTACAATGTGTTATTGGGTAAATACCACTGCTACTAAGTAGGTAAAGACGGCCAAGCTCCAGCAGAATTACTAAGAAAAAGCTCTACTATTACCCTGCAGTTACCTAAGGTTTATGTCGGTAACGGTCCACGTCTAATTAGAATAAGATAGTACTTTCCAATAACATACCTTTTCAGATACATTTACCGATGATGGCCATACTCATTTACTTGGCTGGTAACAACCTCCCCGGGAAGAGTTTTCCTCTACTATCATGGTAAATCTTCTTGGATACTGGGTAAGTTCTTGCGCATGTTTAGACTATTTACTCAGTAAGTAAGCTATATCGCACTTGGCGTTGTTACTGACAATGATCGCTACCAGTGAGCTTTTTATGAAAGCGATTTTCCACTAAATAAATGTCAAGCTTATTTACGTTTTTGGGGGCATATTTTCAGTTAGCAGATGGTACTGTTTGAATCGTGATTCCATCTTCTACTGCTGGTAACGTCGTAGAATAATCTTCAAAGGGGGTTCTTTATTCGTCAAATTCAATTGTGACGTCATGCACTGACAGAACTGTTTCTCACCGTGTCAATTTTTGACACCGTTTAACACTTTCCTGCCTGAATATGCAGACTTTTTCAAATAATATACCTGAACTGTTTATACCATTTTGAAGACAAGATTTAGGGCTTTCTAATGATGTAAATATTTATATGATCATGTTAGGCAAATCATCCTTTATCAAGACGATTTCACGGAGCCATTCTGACAAAAATCTTCTCCGTCTGCATTACTTTTTTAGAAAACCTAATTTTTAACCACTTTCACTACAAGATAGAGGATATGTTAGAGCGTATGAAATGTGCGTACTTTTGTCGTGAATTCAGAACAGCAGACAGATTTAAGATAGACTATTTTGTTTAAAAGTTATGACCACTGAAGTGATGAGTGGGATAACGCAATTCCAAGCTAGCGCGATCGCTCTCCATAACTAAAAACGGTTCTACTTTTTTCCACAATCGACCAAATTGGCCAAACAAGGTATGTACATTGAACTGAAAGGGTACATAATCTACCTAGATTACTTTTCTTTAAGAAAGTTTCACAGAAATCTGCAAAAATCGAGGCTCAACACTGTCATATCCAACTGTCACGAACAGCCAAACCGGTGTCACGAAAGGTTTACTGCAGCTGGCGTTACTACGAACAAAAGCTTCGTAACTGAAAAGTTTTTACTTTTAGTTGACGATATTGAACACAGACGTTAAGAAACTTGTCTTTACTCTAAATATATTCTCCGTTTTCAATTTGAAGCAGTAAATCTAACAAGGTAGGAATTCTCCCACGACATCCGCTCGCTCCGCTTTGACAAATATGTTTTCTCAGTCCACCATACATTAAACAAGCTAATTTCGAGCACTTTCAATACAAGATACAGGCCATGTTAGAGTTGATATATATACATAATTGTGTGGGCAATGTAGACCAGCAGACAGATTTGAAATATGATCTTTTGTTTTAAAGTTATGGCCATTCTAGTGACAAGTGCTTACAACGTTAGCTACGACTGTCATCATACAGTACTGTAGCTGCCATAGAACGGCGAAACTAGCTACGTCTATCGTTCGTTACCTACAAACAAATGCTTCATAACAGTATTTACTTTTTATCGGCGATATTGACAACAGAGGTTAAGGAACTTGTCTTTATCAAAAGATCGTCTCCGTTTTCAATTTGAAGCAGTATCTAGCTTACTGTAGGAAATCTCCCATTGCATCCTCTCTCTAGCTTCTTCGGCTAATGATGGACGACAATGACGATGCATGCATTATCCACGCCTACGGTGTTAATACAGTCTGTAAAAATACCACTTTGACACACTTGCAAGAAATGATCCGCTGGCTAGATGTAGCATGATCTTATTTACCACCCACAATAGTTCTGCTTTTTTTGCAGCAGCATTCTGAGTTAGAGTAGCTAGCTTTTCCAGTTGCACAACAAAGTCACATAATGTGACGAGATTGAATTTTAAAAACTCACCAGGGACAACGACAACATCGGCAACCCTGCACTATGGATTATTATTTTGATGTCATCTTTAAATTAAGTGTCTGAACAAGACTGGTTGTGCAGGCACACATGATTAGTTTCTCCTTCATCTTGAACCTAAAACCTAGATTCTAGGTTAGAAATGTTGACAATGACCAACAGTTGCTACGTTACGAGAAACAAGGAACCAATCCGATTGGCCAACGCTCTTCACTGTTCCACTGTTCAAACTTTTTTCTGTTTCTACATCTTTCAATTATTAATACTTTTCAGAATGGGTTTTATTTGCCAAGAAACATCACACAGAAGGAATGTACTGTGGCAGGAAGGTGCACACATTAAACATATAAGAATCTTAAATAAGAAGTGTACAAGTATAACTAATACTAAGGGTTTAAAAATGTAAAAGGTTTATAATGAAATAAAATATAAAATGTCTCTAACATAACGCTTTAACATTTATGAAATTAAATAAGATACCCTTTTCATCACTCTTTTTTCTCCTTTTTCAACCGTGAGAAAATATTGCAATGCATAACAATGACAGATATACTTTAACACTGTCTCACCATTTTGGTTTCAAAGCAACACTTTTTTTAACCTTCATACTGCTGACATACTTTTGTCTGCTATGATAATGATAACTGTTATGCAATATACTCTTCTTCACTATATTTGCTCATTTTTCTAACTTCAAACTTTTTTCTGTTTCTCTTTCATCTTTCATTCTTTAATACTTTTAACGCTTAAAAATGTATGAAAGTCAATAAGATACTCTTTTCATCACTGTTTTTTCTCCATTTTCAACAGTAAGAAAATATCGCAATGCATAACAATGACAGATATACTTTTAACACTTTTTCTCACCATTTTGTTTTTAAAGCACATACCTCTTTTAAAATGTTTGTAAAACCTTCTTCACCATTCAAGCCATCAAAACAACCGTTTCAACTGCTTTCAGCAAACACACACATTTTCTTCAGGAAATGTACCTTTCTAGTTATTATTGTTTCTCTTCACACCCCTAAGTCTTCGTCAATATTTGGACTACATAGACAACCTAGGTGTCAAAAGTTTCGTCTTTGTAGCGATTGAGTTGCTTGTATTTTTATTTATGTTCCGTTGCATGGTTTAGGCTCAAGTTAAGTTTTTGTGGCGAGAAGTGAAGCTAACGGTGGCTAATTTGCTAGTCACTGACGTCACTACGTCACTAACGTCACGAAAACACGTGTACCTGTAGCAGAACATTCGTTTCGCATCGGTTAACTTGGGGGATAGCTAGGCTAACTATAGCTTTACTGCAAGGCAGCTGCAGAAACGCCACAAGCAAAGAGGCCAGGGTGATAACTATTTACTCATTTTACATTGTGATGTGAAACACAATTGTGAAATGTAATGTACAATATTAGCTGATATTATTAAGGAAGTAGGCCCAC
Source organism: Osmerus eperlanus (assembly GCF_963692335.1). Taxonomy (NCBI): domain Eukaryota; kingdom Metazoa; phylum Chordata; class Actinopteri; order Osmeriformes; family Osmeridae; genus Osmerus; species Osmerus eperlanus. Next base: position 7,499,709 of record NC_085018.1, read on the forward strand.
ATCTACTTTCGGAAACGGTAGTCTACTATTTCACTGAAGCATTAGCATGACATTAGCCTCTGTTGCCCGGGCAACACATACTACAGTGGTCTATGATGCATCTGTTTTCAATCGTTAAAATAAACATTCCTCACATACATTTTTGTTGTAGGATTTATTATGACATTACATTACAAGTAAACGATTTGTTGGTGAAATTAACATTACCTGTGGTTTCAAACCAGTGTTGCTCACTGCAACGCTGTAGCCTACGCGAGACACACTACAAAAACATCTACACAGCTGTTTAGGAAGTCAAAGGGCGACAGAACATGTTCGGCACTCCCCTTACTTAAATCAAAAGTCTTTGAATAGGTGAAACTATCTGACTACTAACCTTTGTTAGGGTTCCTCCGTCAGGAGGACCCTATTGTGTTTGTTGGTATTATTAGGTTCCTCCGGTAGGAGGGAACCTATTGTTATTGTTGGTATTCTTATTATTAGGTTCCTCCGGTAGGAGGGAACCTATTGTTATTGTTGGTATTCTTATTATTATTTTTCTTCTCCTTGCGCCCCAATATCTCAAAAAGTCCCTGGTCATAAATTTTATAATTTGGCACATTGATACCAAGTGGGTACCCCCACACCAAATATGGGCCACATCGGACCATAGGGGGCGCCACAGGCCACGCCCAAATGTCCGATTTTCAAAGTGATGGCATTTCCACCCCATTGCTCCAATTCTTCTGAAACTTGGTGTGCATGCCTCATTTTTCATGAGGAACAAAAAAGCCTCAAGGACCCATAAGGTCCGCCATGATGGATTTTCCTGTACTGTGATAATTTGGGAAAACCTTCAAAATTCCTCTTCTCTTGAACCAAAGGTGAAATTGACTTGAAATTTGGTACAGATATGTATCATTGACGTATTTAAAAACGTTACTTAAGGCAATTGAATCAAGTACAAAATGGCTGAAATGGGTGTATTTATGTAAATGTCCACATTGCCTCAATATGTTTGTGTCACTAAATCAAATGTATTTTTGAAAGATGGTTCAAACCTAATAAGCTTTAAGGTGACATGCCTCTGAAGTACCATGCAAAGTTTCACCTTGATATGTAAAAATATGACTGAATTACAGCAGTTTGAACTTGGACCAAATCTGACAATGCTCGCCATTGGAGAAACAGCTTTTTTTAATTATCCAGTTATTGAACTTTGTGTATTCCATGCCTGGGAATGGCTCAATTGGCTGAGATGTTGTGCTGGTAATCAAGGTTCAATTCCAGTCAGAGGCATAGTTTTAAATTTTTTATTCTGACCAAACGGTTTCTAGTCTCCCGATAAATCCTCCGGTTGTAAAACATAGCAATGCGTGTTTATTTGAGCCCATCACAACACTCTGATCATCTGTTTAGCGAGACTGTGTAAACCACTGCAAAACAAGCCAGGTTCACCACAGTAGCTAGCTACTTGTAGTCTACGCATGGTAGAGATAACTCTAATGGTTTTCTCTAATGAAGTCAATTGATTGTTCAGGTGGATCCCTTGCCTGTTGCACAAATTCATTTCAGTAACCTAAGCCAGGACACATTCCCACTGATGCTAGGCATGATTTAAAATTCCCTTCCATGACAAGTTATGGCACTCCAAACAACCTGTTTAAAAAAACGATGAGAAAGTTATTCTTTACAGCAGCAACCCAGTCATCCCGTTGTCCCGTTTTTATAGGAAATGTACAAGCAGTTTTAACTTAGGCTGAATCTAACAACACTTACCACAGGAGAAACAGCTTACTTTTTTATACAGTAACTGAACATGACAATATTCAACACTGAGAATAGGGCTGGGATGGTGACCTGTAAAGTATAAGGTAGTTGGTTGGAATCCAGCCATTATCTTTTGGCCTGTCATAATTTTGATTATCTGTTTAGTTAAACAGGATGACATCATTCTGAAATACGATGCACAATTTCATGCAATTTCACCTTGAAATGTCAACCGTTTCTTAACCTTTGTCCAAAAGCTGACCAAAGCTAATACTCTGCCCTTTCTATTCATACAATCTCAACAGTTGGTATGTAGCAGAGAGGATAGAGAGACTGACTTGTAACCTTATGCTCATGAGTTCAAATCCCCATTCAGCCTGTTGTTGGCCAAACATGAAGTAGTTTTGCTCCCTTGTTGTCCAACTCTCGATCTTTTGCAGTGTACATGTTTATAATATTTTGCCATTTTGCGGAGGAACCCGCATCGCTGCTTGCAGCTATATTTATTATTATTCTAGTAATTTATCTCATGAACACATTGGTAAAAAGTTTTGAAATTTGGCATATTGATACAACATGCCACAACTACGGCCCAAACACAGACTGGCCCACATCAGATCATAGGGGGCGCCACAGGCGACGCCCAAATGTCCGATTTTCAAAGTGATAGCATTTCCACCCCATTGCTCAAATTCTTCTGAAACTTGGTGTGCATGCCTTATTTCTCATGGCGAACAAAAAAGCCTCAAGGACCCATAAGGTCCGCCTGATCGATTTTCCTGTAGAGTGATAATTTGGGAAAAACTTCAAAATTCCTCTTCTCTTGAACCAAAGGTCTAATTAACTTGAGATTTTGTACAGATATGTATCATTGACGTATTTAAAAACGTTACTTATAGCAATTGAATAAAATACTAAATAGCTGAAAGGGGTGTATTTATGTAAATTTCCACATTACCTCAATATGTTTGTGTCACTAAATCAAAGTTCATTTTGAATGATGGGTTTTCAAACCTAATAGGCTTTAAGGTGACACGCCCATGAAGTACCATAAACAATTTCACCTTAATATGTCAAAATATGACTGAATTACAGCTGTTTGAACTTGGACCAAATCTGACAATGCTTGCCATTGGAGAAACAGCTTTTTTTTGTAGAGTAACTGAACATGCCAATACTCAATAGCTCAACGAGCTGGAACGGTGACCTGCAAAGTACAAGCTCGTAGGTTCAAATCCAGCAACACTGAGTCTATCTTAATTTGAATACATGTTTAGTTAAACAGGATGACATCATTCGAAAGTACCATGCGCAATTTCACCTTGATATGTCAAAATATCATTGAATTACAGCTGTTTAAGCTTTGGCCGAATCGAACAAGCCATGCTACAGGATATACATCTTTTTTCGTGGGACAGAAACTGATCAGAATTTCTCAGCCTTGCGGGTAGCTCAATGGGTTGAAGCGTTGTACTGCAAAGCATAAGGCCACAGGTTCGTTTCGAGGCACAGTCTTTTGGCCTGTCATAATTTTGATTACTTGTTTAGTTAAACAGGCAGACATCATTCTGAAATACCATGCGCAATTTCACCTTGAAATGTCAACCGTTTCTTAACCTTTGTCCGAAAGCTGACCAAAAACGAATACTCATATCACGCAGTCGGAGCACAGCTAGATAATCAGCGTCAGCACCCTTGGGTACCCAGCATGCAGTGCGGCATATCAAAAAACGCAAAGACTTGTGGAAAATAGTTGGTTACAACAGCCGTGCAAGGGATTTCAGTTGTTGTGTTCGTTCAGTTAGATGTTTGTAATGTTATTGTTTGTTAGTTAATATAATCTTGTTGGTCACCCTGATTGTGCATGTTGTGTAGTTTAATGGGACCAGAGAGTCGGCTGCTGTACTGTCACAGGCTATTCTCGCAAGGAGCTGAATATGAGTGCTGCCCTAGCCCAGTTGCCCACATGACTATTGTTTGTTGTGCATTGACTAAGAGTCTGGAAGAAGATCAACTCAAGAAGAGTTTCAGTATCCTATAAAAAGTTATTAATCAGCCCTTACTAATCATAAAATCTCAGCAGTTGGTGTGTAGCAGAGAGGCTAGAGAGACTGACTAGTAACCTTATGCTCATGAGTTCAAATCCCCGTTCAGCCTATTATTGTTGGCCAAACATGAAGTAGTTTTGCTCTCTTGTTGTCCAAGTCTCGATCTTCTACAGTGTACATGTTTATAATATTTTGCCATTTTGCGGAGGAACCCGCATCGCTGCTTGCAGCTATATTTACCTTTGTTACCGTTGTTACTGACAATGATCGCTACCAGTGAGCTTTTTATGAATGAGCGATTTTCCACTAAATAAATGTCAAGCTTATTTACGTTTTTGGGGGCATATTTTCAGTTAGCAGATGGTACTGTTTTAATCGCGATTCCATCTTCTACTGCCGGTAACGTTGTGGAATAATCTTCAAAGGGTGTTCTTTATTAATGAATGAATGCAATATGAGTAGGATAAATGCCTGAAAATATCACGAGAAGGGAACACTTGAAAGGACGTTTAAGTCATAGAGATTAGGTCAATTTTTACACCGGTCTGCCAAATTTATTCGTTTTGATTCAGCTATGAGGCTTGACATGGCGGAAATTCAAGTGGCACTGTGTAGATCTGAATAGTCAAGATGGCGGTTTCAATATAATTTATTTAGTTTGTACAATTTAAGAATTAACAGAGTACTCTGGACCGGTCATAGCGAAAGACATGCAGATTTACATTACATTTACATTTAGTCATTTAGCAGACGCTCGTATCCAGAGCGACTTACAGTAAGTACAGGGACATTCCCCCGAGGCAAGTAGGGTGAAGTGCCTTGCCCAAGGACACAACGTAATTTGGCACGGCCAAATTTGACTCCACATCAAGTGTCCCACAGTTCTTTGATGCCCCAGCTCCCTCTCTAAAGAAGGAGATGGTTAATGATACACAAACAGGACACAGGACACAATCTCCTTGGCCAAAAGGTTAGGTCAGCTCGCTCAACTGAGATAACAATCTCCCCCAACCCCCAGACCTAACTAAGACCCTTTGGCTCTTAGTTAGGTACCATAAATACCTTAAGACAATCTGAGTGTCCATTCTACAGAGTAAACCACACCACAGAGCCTCAGTTTCTTACATTCGTCTGTCTATAACAAAGGAACTTACTTTTTACCGCTTAACCCTTTGACGCGTACGAACACACCGGTGTGTTGAGTCCTGGCTGGTCCCTGGAGCGTACCAACACACCGGTGTGTTGGAACGCGTCCTTTAGAATGTCCAGTTTGGCTTATTACGTAACAATAAACTCTTCAGCATTAGCCTACGCGTATGTTATAAACATGAATCTCAATTTACTGTATATTTTGAGAAAGTTTACCTTTATTATCCATAAGAAAACGTTCAAACTATTTAGTTTAGCTAATGTTAGCTAACAGCTAACCAAAAATAACTCACGCTTTACTCACGCCACCTAGTAAACCATAATATTATCCGTTTTCCTTGACTTGGCTATCGCTTTCAACAGATTTTACTATTGTACAACCAACCAGAGATCGAAATAATAGATATACGTTCACAAATATGCATCTAAAACATCTGACATTCGTCTGTCTTTCGTCTCGTTTTGAGCTACTAGAGGCCATCTTTGATTTTTTTGTCTTCCGGCAACAAATATGACCCTTGATGATGTACCCCTTGACCCCGTACACCTCAGTATTTTCTCGTGAGAAGATTAGGTCATCTCGTTGACCATTTGACACCCACAATGCAGAGTACTGATCAAAACAAAAAACATGGCAGCCTACATTATCGTCATTAGCCAAGTTAGCTTCTCGAAAGCTACACTACGATAATATATCATATCAATTCACTGTGGATTCACCTGTGTGAATATTTAAAAATCGGAACAGTAATGACAGTACTAAGTTATTTTAATAAATATTTTAATAAGTTAAAAAGCCCACACCAACACGTTTCTTAATTTTTAACACGTATCCTTTTACTCATTTCAGGTAGCTAATTACATGTCCAGGAAAGGGTACAATCTCGTCATTGTCACGTTACATATCAATGAATATCATTAGCACACAGCTATAAAAAATATCACATCAAAATTATTTAAAACCTTACTGTGTAGGGGTAGGCAAAGCTTCCGTCAACATATCGGCAAAAAGGTACAGCATGTTTGAGTTGTGTGATGTACTGGCTATGTTTAGGACATGATCCTTTACACAGGATCCACTATGGACATCCAGGATCATGAAGGGCTTGGGATTTCTGGATCTGTTGTCATGACAAGTCAACTGGTATTTATTGTCATCATATACTTACAGTACACAATGAAACAAAACAACGTTCTTCCAGGACTTAGACATAACCTAGACAACTACAACAACTGTGTGGAATTAGGTCAATAAAATTGGTCCAATAAGACAAGATGACATTTGTGACAAATGCCTCAAAACACCAAGAAGTGGGGATACTGTGAATGTAAACAAGTAAGCTAGTGCAAGGGAAACTGAATGTAAACATAACATACTAATACCATAATACATGGACATCAGTTATTGAGGTAGCAGCAATATGCAAAAATATTGAGTTTGATGATGTACAGGAGCGTGTGGGGTGCATGGGTTTGTCCACAATGCGTGTGGGTTTGGGGATGCAGCATTTGGTATAGATGTTTGTGAGGGAGGGCAGAGAGATCCTGACTATCTTCTCAGCTGTCCTCACTGTCCTCTGCGGGCCGTGATGCAGCTCCTTGGGATGCTCTCTACAGTCCCTCTATGCAATGTGGTGATGGTGTGGGATGGGAGATGGGCTTTCAGCCTTTGCAAAAAAATAAACATGCTGCTGGTACATCAAGGAATTAGGTGTTTGACGGTCTCGTTGATGTTCAGCAAGGAATGGTCACTTTGTGCTGACCGTACTTGCTCGACACCTGAGAGAAGGCCATGTACTATACATGGACAATTTGTACAGCAGTGCTGTCATGTTCTGTTTCTTGGAACGGGGCCTGTGCAGGCCAACATTCACCTGTAAAATTATAGGGAGATGTTCAAGATATAGAAAACGGTCAACAGCAGGCAATCAAGTGGTATGACAAGTGGTGCGTTTCATTACCCTATGAAACATTACAGTCATACATTGCCGTCTTGTCATTTCAATAGGTTGTTAGATTGAATAAGCATAAAGTCTGGTTTATTCTACATGTCGTCCATCAACTAGCCCTAGCCCAGATTTTCCAAACAAATTACACTTGCCTCTCATTTTTGCTTGAACTGTGGCCTGACAATAAATGAGGAATACATTTTCTATCAACACGGAAATTAATGACAGTAGATGGTAGCAAGAGATCACAAAACATAGCCATCAATATAGAATGGATGTCTGAATTATTGTGTTTGCTTTAATTTGACTAAACATGGCAAGTTAGTAATCGCTAGTTACCTGAATAATACCCTTTACTACGAGCTAGCTAGTAAAAACATCAGATAGTGGAAAACAACCACAGGTCATGCTTTCGTCTCAATATCATGCCACAGGTATGTGTATATTTTGTGGGTATAAATAATCTACTCACCAGAAAAGTTTCCCAGATAAAGAAGCCAACCAAAAAGGTTTGAAGGTATCCAAGCAGCATGAGCTTGCTTGATCGCCTTTCGCCGAGGTGTATGGGAGTCATGTTCCAGTCTCGCCTATCGCTCAATTTGGTTGACGATCAACAGTTGCTGCTAATTTACTTGGCTATGTTACGTAGTTTGTGTAGTAGGATTATAACAAAGTAATGCAAGTGCATCTAGTCAGTCTAGCGTATTACTAGGATTGTAATGTATCGTTTTGTTTTCGTTTAGCTGGCTTCCATCCAGTAACTTATTTTGTGAACACTGGCTGCGTTGCCAACTCAGAAGGTTTACGAGATGGAAGCCAGCTAGAGAAAACAAAACGATGAATAGAAATCAAATTAGACTGACTGGATGTATCCAAATTATTTTGTATTCGTTATAATCCGACCACACAAACAACGTAACATAGCCTAGTAAATTAGCAACAGCTAACTTGTTGATTGACTCTTTACTACACTACGAGCTAGCTAGTTTGGCAAAAACATCACCTCGTGAAATACAACAGTTCATGCTTTCATCTCAGTATCGTGCAAACTATATGGGTGGTATAATTTGAGTTATACAAATACCAGAATAATAGCCAAAATATCTACTTTGAAGGTTTCCGCCAGTCCCCTGAAGCGGAAGAAATACGTAACGAGAAGGTGGATAAACAAAACAACCAATGAATGGAGTATTCGTCACTAATACGGGGTGCAAACTAGGTCAATGGAAAATGCGAACCGAGAAATACTTAAATTGTATAGCAATTCGATTTTAATGCGTCATAATCAATTTCTGGAACGTTGAGATTGATCCAAACTCACGCGCATAAAAAACTCACTCTGGGGGACCAGTCAAGGAATTTAGAACCTACGTGTGAAAGGGTTAAAGAAACATAGATATTGTAACTATGTCAAAAACTGCCATAACATTCCTAATTTTTTTTCCAAACAGTCCATTAAGAAAAATAAGACACAAACCTCAACAAAGTACGCAATATAACTCAGTAAAAGGCATCCAAACTGAATACAAACATACACAAAGCAAATGTATTCCCATCAATCTAAACATGCCCTTATATTTAGAACATCAGAAGCAAACACATTAATACCTTCATCTGTAAATCTGATTTCATACTATCATTCACATTAACCTCTTCTTCCTGAAACCCAGTCAGAATTCTCTAAAGGACTATAGTTCACCATCTGAATTTAAAAAGTCTTAGCCATTGTTCTCTAACCCAGAAATCGCATCCACCATGTAATTAATAAAACATTGCTGATTATAATATGTATAATTAATACAATCCACATTTTGCTAGCCGTACAGTGTACGCAAAAACATTATTCTAATCCTGCAGCTACCTGATTTCTAGCTTTAAACTTCGTAGGCACATCTCTTTTTAACAGCTGCATCATTACTGCTGAAACAATTGAAGTCATTACATTTGTCGTCATAATATCATTAGAACCTTGGAAACACAATAAGAAATGCCATTCCCAAGACAAAACCCATTGTACCCCGTATACCACAAAGTCCAGGTTGTTGGAACGGATGCCATCTTCAGTTGGCTGTAGATAATCTTCTTTCAGGCAGGATAGCCTAATAGAACCAATTGCAAACGACGATCAAATTGCTCACGGCAACTTTCAAAGAACTGCACAATACGCACAGACTCAGATTTTTCCCTTGGTACTACGCAGAACGCGTATCCTCTCCTTCCGTCTCCAGGCAGGGCGCACGCTTACAATGGTTAGCGTGTATCCACGTTGCTCTTCCCTCCAATCTTAACCGCCGGATTAGTCGTCAGGAGAATCTGGTATGGCCACGTCCACCTTGGGTTTTACCAGGCGTTTCAGGTCCTTCACCACGATCCAGTCCCCTGGTATCAAATCATGCAGCGGTCCAGTCATAGGAATAGCCTCCTTCACCTGCCTGTGAATCTCACACAAAGTAGACTCCAAAAGGTTGCACAGCGATAAACAAGCACATTCTCACAGAGGTCAGTTAAAGGTAACTGACTTCTTGTTGTCTGACTTAGTCTTCAAGGTTCTGTTCTCTCATTCAACTGAAGTGATTAACACAATGTTGACTCTTATCAACACCAAAATAACTTCCTTAAACAAGTGTGACCCATTATCATTACATATCCTCAAAGAAAAAATCCCATCGAAGAATAATCTAAATGAACAAAACTTGACCACTGAGCCCAAATCTGCCTGAGAAGTCTAAAACTTCTTCCCATCCAACAACCATCAACAATCATTAAAACAGTATCACTTCTCCAAAAATTTAACTCGACAAAATCCATCTATCAATACTCAAATGGTTTCCCTAACCTTAACTGAAGCTTATCGTGTTTAAATTCCTTTTCTCATATTACTTGTCCCACATATGAAGCACTAACAAAATAACTATGCATCCATTACAAATCCTCTTGTATGCTAAAATAATGGAAACATGATGCATATGATATCATACAAACTTTAGAGGCATGATCTTTTCATGTGTTAACTGAGAAAAATCTCAAGATAAATGTTTTATGCAGACCATACAACCTCCATTTTTATTCTCATATCCTTCCTTTTTCCAAAACGCATTTTCTTGTGGTTTAGTTTGTGGTTAAGTTCGAATCTCCATTCCGCCATTCCTTTCTCCATCTGTCCGCTGTATTCTGTAATTCTTGTGAAATATACTCAAACAAAACAAAATTCTCACTCTGGGTTAAATACAGTCCAATATTTTCAACTCAGCAGTATCATATCAAACCCTCACAGTCCTATCACAAAGCCAAACTACTGAAGCTAAAGACACAAAACCATAAAACCCCCATAGTCACTTTCTGTTTGGATCAGTCAGTCATCAGTCAGCCATAAATTCCTAAACGTCATCTCTTCCTCTCTAAGAAGCCTGCGCTTCCCTTAAAGAATCTGTAACAAATGTTGTATCGAAATCACACAACAATTTTCCTCAGAGTCCTGTAAGCCCAAATTTGTAAAGTTAGGCCTATCCGGACATGGCAACATCATCTCATCACTTCCTGTAAACATATCAACATCAAAAACATGTTCAAGTTAGTTCATCATTGCATGCAGGCAATCTAGAAACTACTCCAGCTAGTGTCAGCACTAGCATTTTCCCTGTGGAATAATCATTGTTAGAGTGAATTCCACATTTGCATACAGCAAGTTGTTCTATAAGTGAAAATAAGAAACTTCCTGTTTCCATACCTTTCCCAAAATCATATGTAACACCAATGGAGTATTCACTATCAGTAAATATTTTAACTCTTTTCCCTTTTATGAATTAACAAGCTTACACTGAAGCAACCAACTTTTGAACCAGTTTGTATAGAATAAAACTATTTTAGAAAACAACCAAATTACCCCATCTTTTAGTCTCTTATTATCTTTTCTTAAAAAAAAACCCTTTAGGAACAGTTCAAATCAATACCTTTATATTTCAGATTCCCTTTTATTTTGTCTGTATTTAAATTCACCAAATCAAATCTCTCTTTTTCCAAGACATGAGGATAATCACTACCCCAAACCAGAATTTAATCTGTAGGATTCCAAAATGAAACATAGACCATAAAATGTTCTTAATGTAGCCATTGGCCAAACCTATACCCCATCTATATTTATATATAGGTTAGATAGGTAGAACTTCATAACTTGCTTTGGCTGCAGTCCAGAACAAGCTACTTAGTTCCAACCATCACAACCACAATTTATCAGACTCAATGAGTCTTCCCAAATTATATCAAAACCAAAGTTATAATAACCCTCTTTATGAACCAATACCATAATAAAACAACCTCATCACAGCCTAACTGTTTATCCCAAAACATTGTACCAGGCCCTGATAAAACTCTCAAAGAAAACTTAAAATCAAATTACAGTCAAACTCCAAACAAAAGTACATTGTAATTATTTAATCTTTCTTATTTCATCACCACATTGCATCTAATACCTTTATGAAAACTCTTAAAAACCTCTAGATTTTACTATTTTGACTTAAAATGTTTGCCCATATACCTCTTCAAAGCATATGCATAGGTCCCTTTTCAGAACATCAAAGTGTTTAAACCAATCATCTCTTCACATCCACAAAACGTTCTCTCGTTTCATTAAATCCATGTTCGCACACTTAAAACGGTAAGTAATAATAAGTAATTCATGCTAGAATTACGCTACAACTCGCAATCACGTCAATCAAACAATGCCCTTAAGACAAAAGAAAATATTAATTCTCCCTTTTTCCTTTTTTTTTTTGTTAACCTTTAAATTCACAATTCAACAAGAGTAACATAAACCCTTAAAACAAAACCTTATTCTTTAACTCCTCTTAAGTCTTATCAAAGCATGTAAAACAGAATACACCTTTGCATGTTCCCATATTTACCAGCCATCTCAATTCTTCAAATCTCAAATTTGCGGACTAAATTAACCCCAAATGAAAATATTTAATTAGAATATTTAGTAGTTTGTATATGATTTAATGTGACACTTCTCATTTCTCAAGTACTCTTAGTTTGTACTCAATGAATCAGATAATATCTATCAGCGCGCGTTTCAAACTCGAATCAAACAAACAGCGCGCCCTGGAATAAAGCAAAAACTCTCAACCTTTTTGTTCTCTTTTTTTTTCCCTCTGAACAACACAGATGGTTGGCATTTACCATCTATTCACTTAATTTTGCTGAAGTATAACTTTTCCAATCCAATTAGAACTAATTTATGAACCAGGGGTTTAATTTCTGCAATTTATTGAATACATAATACTCACATAATTATGCAGAATTACACCCTCTGGGATCACCTTTGTAAAACTTCAACGTAACGGGACTCTTTTAGCCCCCACCTTTCCTCGGAATTTCTGAAACTCATGTAAAATGTCCTCAAACAACCAAAAATCTTGTTAGCGAATGTATCAAAATACTCATCACCTAACATATTTCAAAAGTAACCAAATTAATATGTAAAATTCGCTCCAAATTCATCTATTTCTCTAAATCTGCGTCTTAGTCCATTTCTAAATTTCCGTCTGCGCATGCGTCATGCGGTTACTCATCCTGGATCTCAAATATCAAGCTGCAATTCCTTTACTAGCCTGTTACCCGCCGCCATCGCTGTTGAGTCAGTCTGTTAGTTTGTTAGCTAATGTCGTTGCCATAGTTGCATATTCAACTTCCTGGACTCTCCTCGGTCTCAGGACAGAGCAAAATGCACTTCCTCCACGTTTTCACCGTTAGCCATTAGCTATTAGCTAACAAAGTCACAGCCTGGATCTTTTCCTCTCAGATCCCAAAGCTATCCTAACAGACTTTGTTCAACAGACTGGCCTAAAACGGAACTAAAATCATATCAACCTTTCTAATCACGTCTTCACAACCCTTTACATATTTCTTTAAACAACAGTAACATCTGTGAACTCCCACAAAATGAAAATAAAATAAAAACCATCGATTGCTTCCATGTCAATGGATATCACTACGCACGTGTTGAAATCAAATGTAGATATTGTAACCCCGTTCTCATAACACAAAACCGAAACATTTCCAGATAAATTCAATACGTAAACAAAAAATATTCCTTAAACAACATAACATTTCCGTTTGAACACATAACTTTCTATAAAATTTTTAAACCCCAGGATTGTAATTCTTCAAATGAATACCGCTTTTGTTGCCAAAACTGGCCTTTTACCAATTATCCTACCCAAAAAACGAAATTTCCAGCGCATTATTCAATATCGAATCAGCTCATAATATAGAAAATCGGTCTGTACATAATTTCCAAATCAAGAGTATGGCAACTCACAATATATTTTCTTAAGTTTGACAAAGAAACAGAAACACACATCTGTTTTCCAACCAATACATTTCTCAATTCAACGTCAAATTCTCTCTAAAAGGTTTTTTTTTTTTTTTTTATTTTTTTTTTTTGCACTCATGACGGGTGTGGGCCACTGCACGCAGAATGAGCTTCAATGAAAGAATCAACTTCCGCTAGGCTCAAGCGCATGCGCCTCTTTTCAAGTGGAGAATTCAGTCAAAGAATTAACATTAGCATTTTCAAAACAGAATGTCTCCGTCTTCAAAAACAAATGCCTTCTGGCGGTAATCAGACCGATGTTAAGTCTAACATCAAATATATAACGGTTAACACAAAGTTGTAAAACAATATAACAAGTCAATCGTCTCTCCTCTACCAACAGTGTCATAACCGATAAACATCCATAAGAATCTGAAGAGAATATAACATAAGTTCTCTCCAAGTGTTTCATCTGTGTATGTGTGTAAACATTGTACGTCACCAGTTCGGAACTCATTCAACTTCCGGTCACGAACCACTCTAGTTTGCGAAGGCTCGCCCCCAATTTCCAGAAAACTTTCAACAGTAATGACACATCTCCGGACATTCACGTACATTTTGGATTGACCATTCCTAGCAATTCGTGTTGGCCTACATGTTTTTCAACAGCATGTCAACATGCTCTGACTTAGCTTTGACCAACCAAGCCCACAACATTCTTTATTTCAAACACAACAGGGACTCAAACCCTTTGTACCGGAGAGGACTTTAACCTCTCCTTCTTTGAAACGCAAAATAATAAGTATAGGCAATTTCAAGTCAAAGCACAAGCCGCAATCCTTGCGGGAAACCAAAGCAAATCTATAAACAAATTCCAGGATCCTGCTTTCTTGACTTTTCCTAGATATAACCGGCTGTCAGAAGACATCTGAGTCGTCGAGGAATAGCAAATGTCTGACCTCACGTTTGTAGTCCGTTCTCGCATTCCGGGCAAAACCTCATGCGCCTGCGCATCCTGCCGCAAAACCCCTGGCTGCGGATGAACCACGGCGAAGTTTGTTTGCGGAACAGCCAGAAAATCTCAATCGTGAATCTGTGGGGAAATAGATGAAAAATTCCCCACACTATTCTGTCCTAATATTTCTTTATCTCTAACTTTACCTGTCTCCATCCAATCAGAAAAAGCTCTCCTATCAGGCTAAAATCTATTCTTTTCTCTACAAAAAAAATGTGTGTATCTATTTCTCTCTACACAAGCTTATTTCGCAATTCAATAAGGTCCTTAAAACAAAACGACCCCACACTCGAAAATCCACATTTATCAATCCATATTTGCATTTGCAAAAAACTATCGTTACCATACTTTTGTTTCATGTAATCGATGTTTGGACAGGTCAATTCTGCCTCCAGACCATAGCCCTATTCATTTTAGAATTACAATCCATATTTGACCACATTAAATCAATAACCAACGAAGGAAAATAAAGACACAATTACCCCTTTTCTTTTATAAAAACTTTCAAATTCCGACCTCACAACTTTTCAATGAAAATATACCCCAACTGCACAATCGTAAATTACAAATATTCAAACCAAAATAAAAATAATTAAAATTTTGATTTTTGTAATTTGTATATAGCTTTTACTTTGACACAATTAGGCCTAGTTACTGTTACTTCTTTTAACCTCAAAAAACATAACTTGCAATTAAAACAAAAAATGAACACGCGTGTAAAAACTCAAACCTTTGTTTTGAAAATCCCTCAGGATACGTCCTAACTTTTTCTCTTTTTTTTTTTTGTTCTTCACCTTCAGGGACTCAAACCCTTTGTAAACATTCAGCTGGTTACCTCACTAGTATACTTTTACTCTCGGGACTTAGAATCACGTTTAGGCCACGTTAATAAATAAGAACTGTTATGACCAAAGCCAATACAATTTCTCAAACTATCACGAACCCAACATATTCTAATCCTATAGGGTCTCAAACAGACACATAACACGATATAACATGTGAATTTATCACCCTCTATGTGTGTTCGTCAACACACTTCCTCTATGTGTGTCCGTCGACACACTGCAGACTTTTTTTTTTACGACTCCCACGTAAAAGATAGGTTCATCAACCTTACCTTATTAATTTCGTACGACTTACTTAACCAAATTATTGACAATAGCCTAAAAAACACACATTTAGACAATTCAATATCACACAGTGACCAAAAAGAATATCTCACCGGTTCTTTGAAGATCCCGCGTCAGCCACAAAACGTCCAACGGGCGCCCCCCCTGGCCCTGCTGTCTCACGCATGGCGGAAGGACAGGCGTCTTTTTGCCGGAAGATAAATTTGCCGAGGGGAGCCGCCTGCTGAACGCCGTAGACCAATCGAGGATACCCGTACTGGCCACCAAATGACATGGCGGAAATTCAAGTGGCACTGTGTAGATCTGAATAGTCAAGATGGCGGTTTCAATATAATTTATTTAGTTTGTACAATTTAAGAATTAACAGAGTACTCTGGACCGGTCATAGCGAAAGACATGCAGATGTAACCTACAGGTCGTCCGAGAGAGTGGTGAAGAACAACCCTAAAACCCTGCCTTATATAAACTTAGAACAAATGGTTCTTCTGATGGTCAATCCATCAATATAGCGGTCTCTGTGATTGGCCAGCAGTACTCAGTGACAGTTTGACTCCACATCAAGTGTCCCACAGTTCTTTGATGCCCCAGCTCCCTCTCTAAAGAAGGAGATGGTTAATGATACACAAACAGGACACAGGACACAATCTCCTTGGCCAAAAGGTTAGGTCAGCTCGCTCAACTGAGATAACAATCTCCCCCAACCCCCAGACCTAACTAAGAAGGGTCTTAGTTAGGTATCATAAATACCTTAAGACAATCTGAGTGTCCATTCTACAGAGTAAACCACACCACAGAGCCTCAGTTTCTTACATTTGTCTGTCTATAACAAAGGAACTTACTTTTTACCGCTTAAAGAAACATAGATATTGTAAATATGTCAAAAACTGCCATAACAGGCTGCCTCTTGCGGGGGAAATGAGAAGACATCATATTTCATTCTACACTTCAATCGTATTTTGAGTTGTAAATGAGCAGCAAAAAAAAGATGCTTTTAAATCTATGTAATATTTATAAATAATAAGTAGGCCCTATGCATTT
Organism: Osmerus eperlanus; assembly: GCF_963692335.1. NCBI lineage: Eukaryota > Metazoa > Chordata > Actinopteri > Osmeriformes > Osmeridae > Osmerus > Osmerus eperlanus. The sequence goes on from NC_085018.1 coordinate 7,516,100, forward strand.
TTATATAAAATATACAGGAATATCAGTTGTAAAAATGTCATTAAAATCCCTGTACAACCGACGCAAGCAAGCACACCCTACAATTTTCCCAGAAATTGTACCCTCTCTAGTTATTATTACAATGCTGGTTCCATGGGAATCAATGGCAGCCCCTAGACCAGAACTGTAAAAAGTTGTGAAATTTGGCATGTTGAAACTGCAGACCATTAGTTACTTACCATACCAAACATTGGTCACTTTAGACAATAGATGGCGCTACAGGCCACGCCCCAATATGTCCATTTTCAAAGTGATGCCATTTGCAGGCCATAAGTCCCAAAATTCTGAAATTCATTACATATGCCTTATTTCTCATGAGGAACAAAAAAGCCTCAAGGACCCATAAGGTCCGCCATGATGGATTTTGCTGTACAATAAAGATTAAGGAAACACGTTTTTTTGCTACCCCTTCTACATATTTGGTCAAATTTTCTTCAAAATTGCCAGAGATTATCTTCAGACTGAGCCTCACAAAAGGCATCCTAGGGATTTCTGATTTTCAATTCTGATTCTGAAAACCCTTTGTCCGGTACAGCAAATCAAAATCTGCAGCAAAGCAACCAAACAGGAAGTTGGATCATATTTCAGCAATTTTTTGAGATATAAACACCAAACTTGATATGTCCCGAGGAAGACACTACCACATGTTACCATGTGCAAAGGCAACTTCATATCTCCAAAAATGATTGAAATAAAGCAAATAGAATTTATTGCTGACGCTAAAATAATGCCTTACACACCTGCCGGTCAAAAAGTGATACTTTGATTCAATCACAAGTTCAAATGAAGACTCTTGTGAATGTTTAGAATATTTCAAATATGCATGCTTGGCTAATTGCTAGGGCTTTTTCCCCAAATTCTCTCTCCCTCTGCTCCTCAGCGGGCGCGCTCCAAATTCTCACACACACAAGGGGCCAGAGCCCTTGACACATGCGCGAGCTTGGGGAGACGCACACACAACATTTCAGGACATTGTGGGCTGACAAAGCCCCCACCTTCACTCCTTGGCCTAATAGCCATAATAGACTAGCCACTAAGTAGTGGTGCCCAGAAATGTTTCATAGGAGTGGCGTAAAAGAGAAGCAGAACAGTGGAACACCATCCCACTACCATTATCTCTTATTCACTCTCATCTGTGTTGTATATCTGTAACTGCTATAGTATGGGGCTACATCAAAGTCAAAGTGTAGTAGTGCAGAATAGAGGAACTGGGAAATGGGTGCTGATGTGGAAAGTCCCCAAAAACTGTGCAGAATGGGCAGAAAATATTTGATTTTAGATTAGTCTGTATCAAGGCCAATTGGAGAAGAGGCCTAAAGATACTTACAATTGTAGTAGGCCATTGATATGTTTTAAAAGTTCAGGGATGTAATTTGTTGGATAAGAAGCCCCCAACCCCCACTCCAGAGACAATTGATGACAGACAGGTGCTGACATTAAGCTAAACAGTCATGCGCTAAGAGTAGAGTAAAAAAATAGAGACCAAATGTGTAAATGGATGTTGAAACTCAGTGCTCTGAGTTGGTGCATGTCAGTTTAGGAAAAGGTAGCCCAAACCTCTAAGTTTAGAAAATATATAATTTAATTGGAACTCTCTTTTAGTTGGATTTGACATTTAACAGACATTTAATTCATTTATCAAGTTCTTTGACTCCATAACACAGTAACCTACATATGGTGTAAAAAAAAAACTGCAGTCAGATTTGCCAAAATTGCCAGCTTGGATATAGATGGATATAGATGGACATTAGCTCTACCTTGCTCCAGTTGCCCGCATGACTCTTGTCAGTTGTGTTTGACTGAGATTCTAGAGAGAGGTCAATTCAGGCAGGGTTCCAATATCCATGGTTTTCAAACCAGTCCTGGGGAACTTTGAAAACAGTGTTGCCGCGTGTGGTATGTTTTTTGTAAAGTGTATCCTCACTTTCATGAAGTTATTGTTGTAGTCAAAGCTTGTAAAGAATGGATCTCTGCACGATGGGCCTGACCAGAGCACAGGTGGCCTGGCCAGAGCACAGAACACACTTCAAAGTTGTCACTTTCAAAAGGGTGGCATTTTGACCCCGTCAGGCCAAGATGTCTGAAAGTTGGTAAGCATGCCTTATTGCTCATGGGGAACAAAAGAGTCTTAAGAACGCATAATGTCAGCAGCATGGATTTGTCTCTACAGTGACAATTTGTGAAGAATTTCAAAAAATGCCTTGAAATTAGCCATTGATCCAATTGTCTTGAAATGTTGTGTACGAATGACACAGACATGTATGAAATACATGTCTGTGTCATGTCAATTTTGTAATGGTTTGCAATTTTGAGGAGGAACCCGCCATTGCTGCCTGCAGCTATATTTATTATTTTTCTTCTACTTGCGCCCCAATATCTCAAAAAGTCCCTGGTCATAAATGTTCTAATTTGGCACATTGATACGACATCCAAGTGGCTACCCCCACACCAAATATGGGACACATTCGACTGTAGGGGGCGCCACAGGCCACGCCCTAAAGTCTGATTTTCAAAGTGATGGCATTTCCACCCCATTGCTCCAATTCTTCTGAAAGTTGGTGTAGCTCCCCAGTAATACGCGCAGACACACGAATCTTTGTAAAGAACAGGGTGATCTTTATTCCATCGTTGTCGATCATCAATCCCGTGAAAACTGCAGATGAAACAATACTTACAACAGTTGCATGCAGCAACCTCACTATACTAACAAGCGATAGGCTAAGTTAGCTAAAACAGGCAAGTATTCTCAACATACCTCGTTGGCAGCTCATCACAATAAGGAGCTAAACACAGATTTTGTATCTTCAACGGAATTTTCATAACTTCAATGTAGTAACTTAACAGGTACTATTTACATGTTTGATTGAGGAATGTGCTTATCACGTTGCATAGCAGATCCTATGTCTCAGTGTCCCACACAAAAGGTCCCACAGACATGTACACAAATTAGTTCCGCCCCAAGCTTTTTAGAATATATATTTATATGCAGGAGACGTAACATGTATACACATACAACTGTACAATAACCCACTACATAAATTAAACCTAATGAGACAAACATGTTAATGAACTAAGGGCAGTTACACTTGGTGTACATGCCTTATTTCTCATGGGGAACAATTTCACCTTAAAATGTCAAAAGATGACTGAATTACAGCTGCTTATACTTTGTCCCAAAGCTGACCAAAGCTAATACTCTGCCCTTTCTATTCATAAAATCTCAACAGTTGGTGTGTTGCAGAGAGGATAGAGAGGCTGACTTGTAACCTTATGCTCATGAGTTTCAATCTCCATTCAGCCTGTTGTTGTTTGCCAAGCATGAATTAATTTTGCTGTCTTGTTGTCCAACTCTTGACCTTCTACAATGTACATTTGCAAAATATTTTGCCACCCGCATCGCTGCAGCTATATTTAAAAAAAAATCTCTACAAAATGCTTGCTAATTGAATAGTATGTGCCTGCTGTGAGCTGATACAGTGACCGATCCACCATTCTATCCAACGTTACATAACCACTTAAACTTAATCTTTAGATTCTTAACTTAAATGCATATTTCAGATTGGTTAATATTAGCCGTCAATCACTCGCCTTGCGAGACAGGCGAGTGTAGATGACGTTACCCACGCAGTTAGCTAATCACTCACGGACCCCCCCCCCCCCCCCCCCCTCACACGCACATTGGCCAACTCTGGCAGACTCGCTCCCTCCTTGTTTTTTAACGTAAAAAAATAAAAGACAAGAAAAAGTCACATTTGCAGGTCGCACATATGCAAGTACTTGCACAGTCAAAAAAATTTGGGGGGAAAAATGCACATTGAATTACCATTTGAGAAATACATTTCCATTTGAATAAAGACTTAAATAAACTTCCATAGGTAACTTCCCTAACAGGTCACAAAGACATTTCAGTCAGGACACTCACGTGATTTGATTCAAGCATTTATTGATAACCATAGACATGGAAATAGGTCTAACTTTGGCAGAGTTGATGTATCTATGGGAAGAACTCTCTGCCTTTGGCATTAGCAAGCAACATACATAGAATATGAGGCAGGGAGCAAATTGAGTAATAATCAAAATGCCACCACTCTGCCAGACTATACTATAGGCTATGGGAGTGAAGCACCGCTGTTGCTGAGCCACAGGAGGACCACATGACATCCCACTATGTACTAGTGAAGAACATGGTTGCCCAGGTAATGCTAGCATTAATGATGACTTGGGCTATGTTCACACTGCAAGCCTTAATTCCCAATTACGATTTATTTATCAGATGAAATTTTTGGGCGGGCTGTTCACATTGTCATTTTAAATGTGGCCAATATCAGATTCCAGTGTGAACTGGTCGCAGTCCTGAACTGCCCTGCATGGGCAAAAGAACAAAAACACACCTCACATGCAGGACTCTCTCACACCTGTTAAACATGGAGGTCAGTGAAGTAAGTTTTCAAGCATTCTTTGTAAAGTCATGTTCTGTGGAAGCTAGTGAATGTGTGAGTAGGTAATCCGGTGGACGAGGAGAAGAACCACCTTTTTTAAACTCAAGACCTTACTGTCTCTCCAATGGCTAATTTCAGTGTTGTCTTCCATTTTGTTATACTTGTCTTCTGAATAGACTTGATTGACTCCCGCCAGCACAGAATTGTGAAAAATGTCAATGATATAAAACCACAAATGAAAGTGGCCCAAATCTCATTTGAAAATATCAGATTCAATGGGCCTCATTCACCAAATGTTCTTACGAACAAATTTGATCTCAAACCCCACTTACGCAGTTTTCACGAAGATTCTGGCATTCACCAATGTTTTCTTATTTGGGATTTGTTCTTAGGTAAGAACAGAATGTACGCACACCCAAGAGCACTCTTACGCACAATTGGGAGCTCACATGTTTGCGCAAAATAAGTAGTTATATCGTTTTCGTCCGTTCTAATTTAAAATTGAATATTTTGTCTCCTTTATAATCTTGCAACTAATATTTTTTATTATTTTACACATAATTAAATGTTTGTTTGTTTTAATAAATACACACTACACTTACACTTCTGCTCATTTGTAAAGCACTTTGAATTGCCATGGTGTATGAATTGTGCTAGGCCTATTTAAATGAACTAGCCTTGCTTTGCCTTCAATTCACATCAATTATGTTAACGGGGAACCTTGCCATCCAATAATAAGTGACTTATCACGGTATTTATAGTCCCAAATTAGTCTTATTCCGCACACTAAGACAACATCACACAATGGCGTGTTTATTGCTGCTGCAAAATTTTGCAGATCGTCCCCTGAGGAGGGAACGCATCTTCCGTGACCATACCGATGTATTTGCAGAGAGTGACGAGTACCTGTTGGGACGCTTTAGGCTACCAAGAGCAGTCCTCATGGATATTTTGTAACAGTCAACTGTCTTCTAAATATGCTTTTTTTGCTTCAGAATTCAGATTAAAGTTAAACCATTTCATTTCACTTCATCAGTTCTGCGCACTTCTCCAGATACAGCGTTTACTGCATGAGTAATTGCATTCCATGCATCGGTTTTATTTACTGCTTTGTATCCACAGCTGACGCTATTAAATATGATGTGTTGTTTGTCGCTAACGTCTTGCAGCTGTACCTCCACTTCAGAATTATTAAAGTTTTTCTGTCTTTTGTCGAGGCCTCCACCGTCTTTACCATTTCTCTGAGTGTGCACACAGCCCTGCCATATATCATGCCCTTTTATGGGAATTAACGGGGCGTTTACCTATGCTAAATAGGAGCAACGGGGCACAAGCTTTCAACTTACGGAATATTGGGATTCATCATTCTAAGAACACACCTGTGAACAATTCTGCTGTTTACCCAGAGGAAAATTTTATTGCTCAAAGGTTGCTATTCTACAGCAATCAGTGACGTGCGGTGATGTTAGTCTGTGATATCGGCAGACACCGCATTTGCAATAATATTGCGATATGTTAAAACATGGCAACGGCTGCGATTTGGTCATGTGACTCGTGAGAGCAAAGCAGTCTGCACTCCGCAGAGAAGGCATCAACTTGGCATGCTAACGCTACGCTGTACCTTGACCTGTTGTACAATGGCCTCAGTCCCAAAAAGGAAGCTGTGTGGGACTTTTTTGGGTTTAAACACCCCCAGACAAAACCGTTGCAGGGCGGAAGGTAATGTTTTCTCTCCCGTGTGTGTGTTTGAATGTTGGTCTGTATGTGTGTGAACAGGATTACGCAAAAACTACCAGCCCGATTTGTATGAAACTTGGTGAAGGGGTTAAGCATGGGCCTACATAATTCTGACCATAATTCGTCATTAGGCTCCTTGACGATCACTGCAAAAGAGCTGCAGTTCCTGTGCAGAGACAGGAGAACCTAGCAGAACAACCATGTGTGTGCGCGTGTCTCTCTCTCCAGCTCTCCATCGTAGCCAAAGCCCACCTGAGAGGTCACGACAGCTAGTCAGACTCATTAGATCAGAGAGGTATATTAACATCGCATTGTTTGAGTATCGAAAAAGTCGAGACTTCAGGACCCCAGGTTCTGGACTGGATGGAGTGCTACAGAGAAGGTGTTCTGTCAGAGTCTCCCATGCATGCACAGGAACACTGAAGCTATGTAAAAGTGTCTCTTTTTAGTACAGGTTTACTGTGCAACACTAGTTCACTCCAATGTTAAAACTTTTTTTTAAAAATACCACTCCAAGAACCAAAATAGTCAAAATAACATTCAGAATACACCATCGTAATTATGAACTCATGATTACCGGGATCAGATGTTTTTCACCGCCGTAGGTTTTGTGTTTTTGAAATACATGCAAGTGAATGTCTGAGACAGAAAGAACCTCCATCAACGGTCTTGACATAAACAGTCCATACAACAATGAGCCCACGGTTACAGAGCTGACGCCAGGTGACAATGTAGTGAGAAAATGTAAATCTGCTGCAACAGAAAAACACTTGTATCATGCATGCAATTAATACATTGTGTAGCCTAAGTTCTAGAACAGCGTTTCTCATAAATATATTTAGTGGAACGACGTTAGTCTCCAACCACTCTGAGGCGGCAACGTCACACAAAAACGTAAATGTAATAACAACAGAAAACGTTTGGTAATAATAATGTACCTTCATTTGTAGCATTTTGTTATGTCGGTTTAAAACGTGGTTGCTAACTTTGACTATAGCACTGCAATTCCACCCTCAACTGGGGTGCATGAGTGTTCGACCATCTAATTGATTTTACAGTAGATCGAATTCTTATCATCATATCCGGCATCGCCTAGCAATAATTTCAGGCTTGCTGCTCAAATTGCTAATGTTGCTGATTTGAGGTCGTTTTTATACAACTAAATAACCACATGAAAGCTGAAAAATTGGATTTAGACTGTCTTTGGTATGTATTTGTAGGAAAGTCACATTGCGTGGTCGGAGACTTATGTGGGCTCCACATGGTCGGAGACCCATGCCATGCACATACGCTCAGGTGGCCCGCCAGTTTCATGTGGGCACCCCCACATAGCTAAGTTAAGGGGGCTAACACACAAAAGTATTACACAAGTTCAGACAAACCTAATTTGAAAGCTGATAGTTTACTTGATTGATTCACTTTATCACAAAATGACCTCAATAATTTCATGTAGGCCTACACTTTCTGCATTCTACACAATGAGATCACATTTTGCTAAAGAACATGAAACAATTATGTAAAATACACAAAATATGCTTAGTTTAATCCAATCCAGGCCAGTCTAATTGTTTTCAGTGTATATTTAACCAGAATTTTTTGTGCTGGCGTAAAATTGCTATTACACACATGTTCTTGTTGAGCATATCATTGTGATGTATTGTGAAAAAACAAAAGGGTAAAAACAGTTCTAACCGCATGCATCTGTAGTAGGCTAAAAACAGTGATTTACCATTTTGGGTTTTTGTGTAGGCCCACTTTACCGTTGTTTTCACGGTAAAACAGTTGTAGTTTTTACAAAGCAATAATGCATAAGTTAGCAAACTTTCTTGTATTTACATTAACAGTACTTATCTGTTAATTCAACAGTTATTTCATGTTTTATGATTAACAGTTTTTTACTGTTGCTACTTTACTACCTTTCACTGTTAAAATTACGGATTTTCTTTACAGTGTGGTTATCCTCTCTACTGTTTTCCATTTCTATTTGTCCTATTCAAGTGCAAGTAATATTGATAGATTATTGATTTTGAAATATCCAGTGAAAACATATTGTTAAATTTGCTTTTGTCTGCATTATGTTAACCCCAATTTTCGCCATGTAAATATCAAAACATCTGTTTAAAATGTCATGGGAATTTTTCTTTTTCTTTCTGGAGACCAGAATGGGATTTATTCGCCATGAAAGTTTGCACAGACAAGGAATTTGCTTTGGCAGGAAGGTGCATACAATAAACATATAGGGACCTAAAATTTAAATATGTGGACTATCTATACTAAGGGTACATAAACTAGCAGTACTAAGTGGGATTAGAATAGAATTAAATATACAATAAAATAAAATATAAGTTGCCGTAAATAACAATATACAAATATAAAAATACAAAAATACAAATATTACAAAGAATACAAATGTACAAGATAGAATTTTGTAATGCAGTGCAAAAAGCGGTGTGTTTTAAGCAGGAAGTCATTAGAGTCAGTGTGGTCCCTTGGCCTTGTTGAAGAGGCCAACAGCGGAAGGGAAGAAACTGTTTTTGTGGCGTGCGGTATTGGTCCTGATGGACCGCAGCCTTCTGCCGGAGGGGAGTGACTGAAACAGGGAGTGTCCAGGGTGGGAGGAGTCGGCCACAATCTTCCTCGCTCTCCTCAGGGTCCTCGAGGTGTGCAGGTCCTCGAGGGTAGGCAGATTGCAGCCAATCACCTTCTCAGCAGTGCGGATGATACGCTGCAGTCTGCTCTTGTCCTTGGCAGTGGCAGCAGCGTACCAGACGGTGATGGAGGAGGTGAGGATGGACTCAATGATGGCTGAGTAGAAGTGCACCATCATTGTCTTTGGCAGGTTGAACTTCTTCAGCTTCCGAAGGAAGTACATCCTCTGTTGTGCTTTCTTGATGAGGGAGCTGATGTTCAGTTCCCACTTGAGGTCCTGGGAGAGGATAGTGCCCAGGAAGCGGAAGGACTCCACAGTGTTGACTGGGGAGTCACACAGGGTGATGGGGGTGAGTGGGGCTGTGTTCCTCCTGAAGTCCACAACCATCTCCACTGTCTTAAGAGCATTGAGCTCTAAGTTGTTCTGGCTGCACCAGGTCACCAGGTTGGCCGCTTCCCACCTATAATCAGACTCGTCTCCACCAGAGTTGAGCCCAATAAGGGTGGTGTCGTCCGCAAACTTCAGGAGTTTGACGGACGGATGACTGGAGGTGCAACTGTTGGTGTACAGGGAGAAGAGCAGAGGAGAAAGGACGCAGCCCTGAGGTGATCCGGTGCTGATGGACCGGGAGTCAGAGACTTGTGTTCCCAGCTTAACGCACTGCTTCCTGTCAGACAGGAAGTCTGTGATCCACCTGCAGGTGGAATCAGGCACGTTCAGCTGGGAGAGCTTGTCCTGAAGCAGGGCGGGGATGATGGTATTGAAGGCAGAGCTGAAGTCCACAAACAGGATCCTGGCATAGGATGCTGGGGAGTCCAGGTGCTGTAGGGTGAAGTGGAGGGCCATGTTAACTGCATCGTCCACAGACCTGTTGGCTCTGTAGGCAAACTGCAGGGGGTCCAGTAGAGGGTCAGTGATGGATTTAAGGTGTGCCAGCACCAGGCACTCGAAAGACTTCATTACCACAGAGGTCAGGGCGACAGGTCTGTAGTCATTATGTCCTGTTGGCCTTGGCTTTTTGGGCACAGGGATGATGGTGGAGGACTTGAGACAGGCTGGCACATGGCATGTCTCAAGGGAGGTGTTAAAGATGTAGGTAAACACCGGAGACAGCTGGTCAGCGCAGTGCTTGAGGGTGGCTGGAGAGACAGAGTCCGGCCCAGCTGCTTTGCGGGGATTCTGCCTTTCGTCATGGACAAGCATATAAACGACATTACAATGGGCAAGTTGAGTTAATTTTTAAAGAAAACAATAAATCTGGATGAGAATTCAGAGAGTGCTTGTGGAGAGCTCTTTGGTTGTTGTGTCTGAGTTCAGCATGAGATGCATGAATGAGACTAGGATGTGAATAGATTGAGATTATAAAGAGAGCTCTCTGATATCTCTGCCTGAGATCAAAAAGAGGCACACAACTTGAGAAAATCTGAGACTTATTTCAGAGCTTGATGAGATCTATTATGAAACCCAAAAGGAGACTAATTTGAGATTTTGTGAGGCTTTTTCTCAGGAGAAAAACATGAGAAACAGGAGAAATAAGCCATAATCTCGTTTTGGTTTCATACATACCTCATTCTTGTCTACGAGAAATGCATGAGACATTTTTGAGAGCTCTTTGCTAGTTTTATTTTCCTCTGGGTAAGAACACGTCATGAATCACACGTAGATTTCTCTTAGGAACTTTCTTAAGAACAAATTTAAGAAATAACTTAGGAAGATATTGGTGAATGAGGCCCAATGTACTTTGGGCTGTTCACACTGCCATCCAATTAACAGACCTGTGTCACATTTGAGAAAAAGAATCGGACTTGGGCCACATTCAGCTGCAGTGTGAACGTAGCCTTAGGCTTGGTTGCATCATGTTGCATACCATCTGATGGGCGGTCTATTGAGCCATCCTGTGTACATGTTTCGTCCAGACCTACCACTCAATGAAAATTGAGCCAGCAACTAAGCCCCAATATATACCGATCATCTCCTAGGTCAGGGGTCGGCAACCCGCGGCTCCGGAGCCGCATGCGGCTCTTTCATCCCTCTGATGCGGCTCCCTGTGGATTTTGAAAATAATTAATGAGTATTTAATTAAAATGTATTTTAGTTTGTTCGTTTTTAAAATGTAATTCTAAATTTGAAGATTATGGTGATCTTGTAACATCTAAATAAAACGTGTTAAAAAATGTTATGTCGCTGTTACGCTGTTACTATGCGTCACAACCGCCAATGTGCGACACCCGCCAGCGCGCGATTTCTTGAACTTTTCGAATCCCAGGTAGGACAACTATGGAGAATTCTAAGAAGAGAAAAGTGTCTGAAGAAAACATAACGTTCAATGGTACGTGGACAGATTCATTTGCTTTCACTGCTGACGAGACTGGTTTACCAGTATGCTTAATATGTAATGAGAAACTAGGAAACAACAAAAAGTCAAATGTCGCAAGACATTTCCAGAATAAACACGCAGCCTTTGCTAAAAAATATCCGGATGGAGATGAGAGAAAAAAAGCCGTTTCGGAACTGATGCGGAAGGTTGATCTGAGTAAAAATCACTTAAAGAAGTGGATGAAGTCTGCAAATTCAAGTACATATGCGAGTTTTGTAGCCGCTCAGGAAATAGTCAGGCGCACAGAGAGAGGATGGCATTTTTGGTTTGCTGACGGTGGATAATTTAAGTTCAGCGTTTTTTTTTCTCCATAAATACAAGAAGGACTCAAATAGACATTGAGTATTTTAATTGAAAGTAACCTTCAACGTCAACGTCTTTTTTTCGGAGCTCAAAATGTTTTGTTGCATGCAGAAATGTAATTTTGTTTTCTCTGCAGTCGTTCATTGATTTCATAAATGCAACACATTATAGTTTGTTTATACATAGCATAAAGGCAAAAAAAACGTTATATGCAGTGTTATTTCATTTTAAATGTCAAAAGGGTTTTGTGGCTCCCAGTGTTTTCTTTACTGTGGGAAACGGGTCCAAATGGCTCTTTGAGTGGTAAAGGTTGCCGACCCCTGTCCTAGGTACTCCTCTCATCCGACACTGGGCAGATAGTTACCTCTAGAGACCTCTCACTCTAGAGACCTCTACTTCTAGCACCTGTCAGCGACCTCAGGATGTACGCAAAGGCAGCACACACTGGAACATGAGCATATTTTATCTAGTGAAAATAACAAAGTGTCAGCAGAGCACCTGTTGTTCCCTGGCCGGCATCCAGGGTATCACAAAAGATATTTTGACTTTGACACTGGATTCTAATCGATTGCTACCAGATCAGACCATGTCTGATCTTGATTCAACCAGCGTTAAGTCAAGATCTTACAGAGACACTCTACCAATACCCTTCTCATACTTACAGGGCAGATTTATAGCTACCTCTGGACCTCTCCCTCTAGCGCCTGTCGGCAACACAGTTGAAATATAGCTACCGTATTTTTCGGAAATAAAACCGTGACTTGTACCCCGATTTTACAGTTTTTGTGATGAAGAAAGTGTTTTGTCCGTCTCTTCATAAACGGAGTGACTAAGTTCAGTTGAGTTCTGGATTTTAATAAATATTTATCAATCTGCAGATTGGGAGAGAAAACCAGTCTTCTGACCATAAATGACAACACAACACCAAGCTTAGGTCTCAACCAGGTCTCTATCCGCTCCGAAAGCCGGAGGACCATCTTTTATAGGGCACAAGAATGTAAACATAGATTGTGACAGTCAGGCAGTAATGACGTTTCAACAGTCTCAGAGAAAGAGATTCACTGCTCCCAACACATGACAACTCTCAGACTAGAGAGTTCATAGTTGGAGCTCTCCTTGTAGTCATGACAAGGAACGTTTAGCCAGTACTTTCTCCTGACCCCGAACATCTATTAACCCTGACACATAGACACAATATACTCTTATTAATAGCAAGCTTACATGAGAACGTACTAACTAGTATCCAGTTCTATTGATTAGTGAATAATGTAGGCACACAGGAAATCCCAATTTCTTCCACAACGGCTTATATTTCGAAGCGGCGTATAGCCCGGTTTTAGAACAAAAAAGTGGCTTCGTCCCAAGATCTCTACAGACGTGCAGCTAATTGAATGCTCGACACTGGAACGGGGGTTTATTGAAAGAGGAATTATTTACTGTGTCGTTTCAGGGCTTGGAAATACAGTGACTCTCTAAAGTAGGCAAATGGCTAGTAGAACATAACATTTCATAATAATTTCAGTAAATCAAACAGCTGCAAGACCCAGTGAAATGTTATACATAGAGCTAGCAAACCAACGTTAGCTAGCATCACTAACGACATTGGCTTCGGTAGGCTATCCTCAGGATTTGCAACCTAGCTAAATTTATACTATATCTAAACTAATTTTGTAGACATAACAATGGATTTTTCCACGCATGGACATACTATCCACAACCGAAGTGTGTTACGGCATGCTGTAAGATCGCCGATACTCGTGCATTGCTTGGTATCATTGTTGCTGTATCAAGTGCGGTATATATTCCAGGGCGGGTTATAATCCCATTTACAAACACAGAGCTCCCATTCTGGTGGGGTGCGGTTTATAGAAAATGTGTCTTGTTTTCTGAAAAATACGATAGTCACATTTACTTCTACCAGTGTGTTTGAAGTTGTGGGTCGAAGTGGAGTCCGTTTAAGTCTTAAACTAATATGTTTGAAGGAAGATGGATAAACTGAACAGTGTATTAACATTAACCAAACCAAATTATGCCAATACCAATGGAAATTACAGTTATTTGACTCTACAGGTTTAATCAGAGCAAGAATGGTCAAAGTAAAGTTAAAATGAAATAGATATTGTTGGGGCTTTTAACATTGCAAATTAATTGCATCAATTACATGGCAAACATGTTGCACAATGAAGGCTTTAAATCTTACCTACTCTACCATGATTATTGTAAGTCAGAGAGAGAAAGCAAGAGGTGAGGAAGAAGAAGGACTAGGACAAGCCAGAACTGAGGAGAAGCTCTCAGGAGATCCACAGAACAATGCTTCACAATTCCCTTTATACACAAGAACAACCCATCAGAACACATCTTGACCCTTATCAACATTTACATTACATTTACATTTATTCATTTAGCAGACGCTTTTATCCAAAGCGACTTCCAAGAGAGAGCTTTACAAAGTGCATAGGTCACTGATCATAACAACAAGATAGCCACAAAAACAGTGGCCAAAACATGAAGCACACATTATGAACAACCAAAGTAAGTGCCAAAGGGAAGAACCATAAGAGCATGTAGTTAAACAAGTTACAATTAAACAACATGAACCGCTATAAGTGCAAGTGTACCTGTGGAAAAAACAAGCAACAATAATAAAAACAATATATCACAGCGAGTACTGATATGGAAAAATTCTAGCGGCACTGTGTAGATTTGAATAGTCAAGAGATGGCGGTTACAATAAATTTATTTTGCTTGTACAAATCAAGATTTAACAAAGTACTTTGTGATCAGTCATAACGAAGGAGGTGCTAGCCACAGGTCGTTCGCCAGAGTGATGAAGAACAATCATAAAACCCTGCATTATATAAACTTTAGATCAAATGGTTTTTCTGAACTCTGTGATTGGTCAGCACTGTTCAGTGACAGTTTGAAACAATACATCTCTGGTGACAGTTTGACTTCATATCAAGTTCCCACGGTTCTTTAATGTGGCCTCTCTCCCCAAACCAGTAGATAGTAAAACCACAGGGGTTCACCAGTCAAATGGTCAACTGTCCTTTGTGTGGGCACTTCAAACAAGTATTTGATTAACCCCACCCATTGCAACAGGAAGGGTCCGAGCAGCAGATCACAATAACAATACAGTTGAATCCACATTGTCTCCAGACCAGCTGTCTCTTCCCCCCAGGTGTCATAAACTGCAAATGGCATCTCTACCAAATGGAGTTGACTCTTAATCAACTTTAGACTTCCGTTAAAACACATTCCTCATATATGAAACACACACATTATAACTGTATTCCAAAATTTCCACGACAATGCCACAATTTTTTTTTTTTTTACAATAGCATAAACCCAAACAATTAATCAAGAAAAATAAATTCAAACATTAACATAAGAAATGCTAGTCCCAAGACAAAACCCATTGTACCCCGTACACCACAAAGTCCAGGTTGTCGGAACGGATGCCATCTTCAGTTGGCTTGTAGACAAACTTCTTTCAGTCAGTGTAGTCGAGTCCAACCAATTTCAAACAACGATCAAATTGCTCAGGGAAACTTTCAACGACACTGCACTTCGCGTACAGCTCGGAAATTTCCTTGGTACTACGCAGAACGCGTATCCTCTGCTTCCGTCTCCAGACAAGGTGCACGCTTGCAATGGTTAGCGTGTATCCACGTTGCTCTCCTCTCCGATCTTAACCACCGGATTAGTCGTCAGGAGAATCTGGTATGGCCCCGTCCACCTTGGGTTTTACCAGGCGTTTCAGGTCCTTCACCACGATCCAGTCATCTCGTATCAAATCATGCAGCGGTCCAGTCATAGGAATAGCCTCCTTCACCTGCCTGTGAATCTCACACAAAATAGACTCCAAAAAGGTTGCACAGTGATAAACAAGCACATTCTCACAGAGGTCAGTTAAAGGTAACTGACTTCTTGTCGTCTGACTTAGTCTTCAAAGTTCTATTCTCTCATTCAACTGAAGTGATTAACACAATGTTGAATCCTATCAACACCAAAATAACTTCCTTAAACAAGTGGGACCCATTATCATTACATAACCTGAAAGAAAAATCCCATCGAAAATAATCTAAATTAACAAAAGCTTGATCACTGAGCCCCTGAGAAGTCTAAAGCTTCTTCCCATACAACAACCATCAAAACAGTATCACTTCTCCAAACATTGAACTCTACAAAATCCATCTATCAATACCCAAATAGTTGCTCTAACCTTAACTGTGAAGCTTATCGTGTTTAAATTCCTTTTCTCATAATACTTGTCCCACATATGAAAATGACTATGGATCCATTACAAATCCTCTTGTATGCTAAAATAATGCATTCTTGATATCACACAAACTGTAGAGGCATGATCTTTCCATGTGTTAACTTAGCAAAATCTCAAGATAAATGTTTTATGCAGACCATACAACCTCCATTTTTTTTATTCTCATATCCTTCCTTTTTCCAAAACGCATTTTCTTGTGGATTAGTCCAAGTTCGAATCTCCATTCCACCATTCCTTTCTCCATCTGTCCGCTGTATTCTGTAATTCTTATCAAATATACTCAAACAAAACAAAATTCTCACTCTGGGTTAAATACAGTCCAATATTTTCAACTCAGCAATATCATATCAAACCCACACAATCCTATCACAAATCCAAACTACTGAAGCTAAAGACATAAAACCATAAAACCCCCATAGTCACTCTCTGTTTGGATCAGTCAGTCATCAGTCAGTCATAAATTCCTAAACGTCACCTCTTCCTCTCTAAGAAGCCTGCGCTTCCCTTAAAGAATCTGTAACAAATGTTGTATCAAGGTCACACAACAATTTTCCTCAAAAGAGTCCTGTAAGCCCAAATTGATCAAGTTAGGCTCATCCGGACATAGCAACATCATCTCATCACTTCCTGTAAACATACGTATCAAAAACATATTCTAGTTAGTTCATCAATGCATTCAGGCAATCTAGAAACTGCTCCAGCTAGTATCAGCACTAGCATTTTCCCTGTGGAATAATCATAATTGTTAGAGTGAATTCCACATTTGCATACAGCAAGTTTCCCAGATCAAACTAAGAAACTTCATGTTTCCATACCTTTCCCAAAATCATATGTAACACCAATGATGTATTTAACTATCAGTAAATATTTTAACTCTTTTCCCTTTTATGAATTAACAAGCTTACACTGAAGCAACCAACTTTTGAACCAATTTGTATAAAATAAAACTATTTTAGAAAACAACCAAATTACGAATAACCTCAACTTTTAGTCTCTTATTATCTTTTCTTCAAAAACCTTTAGGAACAGTTCAAATGAATACCTTTATATTTCAGATTCCCTTTTAATTTTTTGTATTTAAATTCACCAAATCAAATCTCTCTTTTCCAAGACATGTAGAAAACCAGCATCACTACCCTAAACCAGAATTTAATCTGTATGATTCCAAAATAAAACATAGACCATAAAATATTCTTAATGTACCCATTAACCAAACTTATACCCCATCTATATTTCTATATAGGTTAGATAGGTAGAACTTCATAACTTGCTTTGGCTGCAGTCCAGAACAAGCTACTTAGCACAAACCATCACACCACAATTTATCAGACTTAATGAGTCTTCCCAAATTATTTCAAAACCAAAGTTATAATAACCCTCTTTATGAACCAATAGCATAATAAAACAACCTCATCACAGCCTAACTGTTTATCCCAAAACATTGTACCATGCCCTTAAGACAAAAGAAAATATAAACTCTCCCTTTTTCTTTTTAAACCTTTAAATTCACAATTTAACATAAACCCGTAAAACAAAACCTTATTCTTTAACTCCTCAAAAGTTTTATCAAAGCATGTAATGTATACACCTTTGAATATTCCTATATTTACCAGCTATCTCAATTACTCTTTGTTAGTGAATCAACTCAAATAAACTATCGCGCATTTCAAAACTCGAATCAAACAAACAGCGCCCTCTGGAACAAAGCAAAAACTCTCAACCTTTTTTCATTTCTTTTAAACAACACAGATGGTTGGCGTTTACCATCTATTCACTTAATTTTGCTAAAGTATAACTTTTCCAATCCAATTAGAACTAATTTATGAACCAGGGTCTAATTTCTGCATTTTTATGGATACCATCACACACAAAACTCACATAATTATGCAGAATTATACCCTCTGGGATCACCCTAGTAAAACTCATCGTAACGGGACTCTTTTCGCCCCACCTTTCCTCTGAATTTCTGAAACTCATTTAAAATGTCCTCAAACAAACAAAACCTTGTTAGCAAATGTCTCAAAATACTCATCACCCAACATATTTCAAAAATAACCAAATTAATATGTAAATTCGCTTCAAATGTATCTATTTCTTTAAATTTTCGTCTTTGTCAATTTCTCAATTTCCATCTGCGCATGCGTCATGCGGTTACTCATCCTGGATCTCAAATATCAAGCTGCAATTCCTTTACTAGCCTGTACCCGCCTGTCGGTCTGTTAGTTTGTTAGCCAATGTCGTTGCCATAGTTGCAAATTCAACTTCCTGGACTCTCCTTTGTCTCAGGACAGAACAAAATGCACTTCCTCCACGTTTTCACCATTAACCATTAGCCAACAAAGTCACGGCCTAGATTTTCTTCCTCTCAGATCCCAGCTATCCTAGCAATTTGTAAAAGACTTGGTTCAACAGACAGCGGACTGGCAAATTCGCTAGAATCATGTCAGCCTTCGGATTTCTTTCTAGGGACAAGTCTACCCTCTTACAACATGTAAAACAATTACCCATGGTTATATTTACAACAGAACCTCAATATTTACAATTCTATCAACTATTAGTACTATTTTAACTTCAACATAAAAATTAGGCCTTAACAATCGCGCTTCAGTCTCGACCTGGTTCCCCATGTATACACTTCAGTCCCTCGGACTGGCTCATTCTTTCTAATCACTTCTTCATAAACATTTACATATTTCTTTAAACAACAGTAACATCTGTGAACTCCCACAAAATTAAAAATTAAAACCATCGAACATTTCCAGACATAAACAAAAATATTCCTTAAACAACATAATCATTTCCGTTTGAACACATAACTTTCTATAAAAGTTTCAATAACCCCGGGATTGTAATTCTTAAAATGAATACCGCTTTTGTTGCCAAAACTGGCCTTTTACCAATTATCCTACCCAAAAACTAAATTTCCAGCGCGTTATTCAATAACGAATCAAGCTCATAATATAGAAAATCGGTCTGTACATAATTTCCAAATCAAGAGTATGGCAACTCACAATATTTTCTTAAGTTCGACAAAGAAACAGAAACACACATCTGTTTTCCCAACCAATATACTTCACAATTCAACGTCAAATTCTCTATAAAATGAGTGTTTTTTTGTTTTTTTTTGCACTCATGTTTGGGCCACTGCACGCAGAATGAGCTTCACTGAAAGAATCAACTTCCGCTAGGCTCAAGCGCATGCGCCTCTTTTCAAGTGGAGAATTCAGTCAAAGAATTAACATTAGCATTTTCAAAACAGAATGTCTCCGTCTTCAAAAACAAATGCCTTCTGGCGGTAATCAGACCGATGTAAAGTCTAACATCAAAACATATAACGGTTAACACAGAGTTGTAAAACAATCGTCTCTCCTCTACCAACAGTGTCAACCGATAAACATTGTACGCCACCATTTCGGAACTCAACTTCCGGTCACGAACCCCTCTGATTTTGCGAGAGTTCGCTCACAATTTCCAGAAAACTTTCAAGTGATGACACATCTCCGGACATTCACATACATTTTGCTCAAATTCCCACAATTAAAGCACGCATTTTGGATTGACCTAGCAATTCGTGTTGGCCTACATGTTTTTCAACAGCATGTCAACACGCTCTGCATCAGCTTCGACCATAGCCCACAACACCACTTATTCCAAACACAACAGGGACTCAAACCCTTTGTTCCGGAGAGGACTTTAACCTTTCCTTCTTTGAAACACAATGGCAATTGCAAGTCAAGGCACAAGCTTCAATCTTTGCGGGAATCCAAAGCAAATCTATAAACAAATTCCAGGATCCTGCTTTCTTGACTTTTCCTAGATATAACCGGCTGTCAGAAGACATCGGAGTCATAGAGAAATGGCAAATGTCTGACCTCATGTTCATATTATGTTCTCGCATTCCCGCAAAACCTCATGCGCCTGCGCATCCTGCCGCAACACCCCTGGCTGCGGATGAGGCGAAATTTGTTTGCAGAACAGCCAGAAAACCTCAATCGTGAATCTGTGGGGAAATAGATGAAAAATTCCCCACACTATTCTGTCCTAATATTTCTTTATCTCTCTACCTATCTCCATCCAATCAGAAAAAGCTCTCCAATCAGGCTAAGATCTATTCTTTTCTCCACCTAAAAGAATCGTGTATCTATTTCTCTCCACGAACCTATTTCGCAATACAATAAGGTCCTTAAAACAAAACGACTCCACAATCGAAAATCCACATTTATCAATCCATATTTGCATTTGCAATAAACTATCGTTACCATACTTTTGTTTCATGTAATCGATGTTTGGACAGGTCAATTCTGCCTCCAGACCATTCATTTTTTAGAATTACAATCAATAAACGACAACCAACAACGGAAAATAAAGACACAATTACCCCTTTTCTTTTCTAAAAACAATTAAATTCCGACTTCACAACTTTCAATGAAAATAACTGCACAATCATAAATTACAAATATTCAAACCGGAAAATAATTAAAGTTTTGAAAAATAATTAAAATTTTGATTTTTGTAATTTGTATATAGGTTGAATAATAGACACCATTAGTTACTCATACTTCTTTTAACCTAAAAAAAAACATAACTTGCAATTAAAACAAAAAATGAACACGCGTGTTGCAAACTTAAAACCTCTACTTTGAAATTTCACAGGCTCATACTTCCAAAATTTTTTTTTTTCTTAAACACTCAGCTGACTAGTATACTTTTCTCTCGGGACTTAGAATCACGTTTAGGCCGTAAATAAATAATAACTGTTATGACCACCAAAGCCAATACAATTTCTCAAACTATCACTAACCCAACATATTCTAATCCTAGGGTCTCAAAAGACACATAACACTATATAACATGTGAATTTATCACCCTTTTGTGCGCTCGTCAGCACACTTTCCCTGCATGCTTTTTTACGACTTTCACGTAAAGGATAAGTTCTCCGGCCTTACCCAATTAATTTGTACGACTTGCACGTACAGGACAAAAGCTCTCCTCCGGTCTCTGCCCTATTAATTTCGTACGACTTGCACGTACAGGACAAAGCTCTCCTCCGGTCTCTGCCCTATTACTAACTAAACCGAATTATTGACCATAGTCTAAACAACACACATTTAGACAACTCAAATTACACAGTGGCCAAAAAGGATTTCTCACCGGTTCTTTCAGGATCCCGCGAAACGTCCAACGGGCGCCCCCCCTGGCCCTGCTGTCTCACGCATGGCGGAAGGAAAGGCGGCTTTTGCCGGAAGATCAATTCGCCGAGGGGAGCCGCCTGCTGAATGCCGTAGACCAATGAGGATCCCCGTACTCGGCCACCAAGTGATATGGAAAAATTCTAGCGGCACTGTGTAGATTTGAATAGTCAAGAGATGGCGGTTACAATAAATTTATTTTGCTTGTACAAATCAAGATTTAACAAAGTACTTTGTGATCAGTCATAACGAAGGAGGTGCTAGCCACAGGTCGTTCGCCAGAGTGATGAAGAACAATCATAAAACCCTGCCTTATATAAACTTTAGATCAAATGGTTTTTCTGAACTCTGTGATTGGTCAGCACTGTTCAGTGACAGTTTGAAACAATACATCTCTGGTGACAGTTTGACTTCATATCAAGTTCCCACGGTTCTTTAATGTGGCCTCTCTCCCCAAACCAGTAGATAGTAAAACCACAGGGGTTCACCAGTCAAATGGTCAACTGTCCTTTGTGTGGGCACTTCAAACAAGTATTTGATTAACCCCACCCATTGCAACAGGAAGGGTCCGAGCAGCAGATCACAATAACAATACAGTTGAATCCACATTGTCTCCAGACCAGCTGTCTCTTCCCCCCAGGTTTCATAAACTGCAAATGGCATCTCTACCAAATGGAGTTGACTCTTAATCAACTTTAGACTTCCGTTAAAACACATTCCTCATATATGAAACACACACATTATAACTGTATTCCAAAATTTCCACGACAGTACAACATTTTTTAAATCAGTTACCACTAACCACAAGAGCAACAAGTCTCTAAGCAAGAGTCATTGTGATCCTTGAGGAAACTAACATCGGGTCAAGCGAACCATTCCTAAGTACCGTTGTACTCCCGGAACAAGTGCGTCTTGAGCCTTTTCTTGAAGGTGGAGAGACAGTCAGTGTCTCTGATGGAGGTGGGGAGTTGATTCCACCACTGGGGGGCCAGACACGAGAAGAGCTTGTGTTGGGACCGGGCGGTCTTGAGCGGTGGGACCACCAGGCGGTTGTCTGAAGAAGACCGTAGGTGACGGGTGGGGGTGTAAGGCTTCAGGAGAGACTTGATGTAGACGGGTGCAGTCCCGTTCACTGCTCGGAAGGTCAGTACCAGGGTCTTGAATCTGATACGGGCCATGATAGGTAGCCAGTGGAGAGAGATGAGGAGCGGGGTAACATGGGAGCGTCTGGGTAGATTGTAGACCAGGCGGGCCGCTGCGTTCTGAATCCTCTGAAGAGGGCGGGTTGCACATGCTGGGAGACCAGCGAGCAGCGAGTTGCAATAGTCAACATATGCCAGCATATGACTAGCAATGCAACAGTAAGTTACACAATGAGGTGTGAGACCCATCAAGCCGAGACTCCGTCCAGCAACTCCAGATGTTAGCATATGAGAGGTGGGGGCAGGGTGACACCCAGCCTTACACTTGCCAAATTAATTAATAACAGAAGCTTGGCGAGATCCTTTTGAATGCCTATCCAGTGTCACTGGACTCGTGGTATCAATGGCCTCAATGACTGATTATTTGTTGTTGGTTTTTATCATCTGAATAAAGGGGGAGTGTCTTGATGCAGGTAAGACGGTTCATTGGTTAGTTCCTTAGCTTGAGTGTTGTACAAGCTGATTCACAGATGAGTGTTAAATGTAATGTAACTTTAGGATTGTGGCCTTAAAATGTTCATACCTTGCATATACTTCATAATGTATCTACACAAAATTGATAAATCATGAATGTTTGTCGATTACAATAAGTTGGGAACCAAGGTTGACTGACTTATAGTGATGTGGAAGGAAGTCACATTAAAACATCAATTAAATCAACACAGAAAATAAATAAGAATAGCACACATGAGCACTCATCAATTCCTATCATCTTTGTAGTGTCCATGAACAGTCTAGTCCTTGAGAGATGTTTGTAGATCCATTAAAGGTCAGTTTTGGATAAATCCTTTTGTCCAGAGTTTCTCTACAGTAAGGAGAGCCTGAGGAAGATTTGCCATTTGGCTGCCCCTTCTCCCATCCCTGGGGAGAGGGAGGAGAGGGTCTTGTATCAACCCTTTAAAGCTCCTCCAGAGAGATGAGGCGTTCACTTGCTATGGCTTAGTGGTTAAAGGGGCGATTGATTGCAAAACCAATTTTACCTTGTCATAGTTGAAAAATGACAGTTTGGTGTATAAAATAGACATACGGTGAACCTCAAAGTCCATTGAAACCTCTTTCCTATCAAAATTTCACTTCTCACTATTTTGAAACTGCAACTTGCAAACGCTAGCTTTTGAAACAGTGCAACTTGTGACGTCACAAGTTGCAGCATCAAGTTTGTCACGCCCCAAAATGTACATAAA
Source organism: Osmerus eperlanus (assembly GCF_963692335.1). Classification (NCBI taxonomy): domain Eukaryota; kingdom Metazoa; phylum Chordata; class Actinopteri; order Osmeriformes; family Osmeridae; genus Osmerus; species Osmerus eperlanus. Next base: position 7,539,502 of record NC_085018.1, read on the forward strand.
TGGAGGTCGCGTAGATCTCCGACACTTTTTTTGCACGCTGCACTGTACTTCCACAAATAAGAAAGTTAATACGTTTTCAAGATATTGAAAATGGAGCGCCGTATATACAGTGTTCCAGGCTGTACCGGGAATCCTGAAACTTTTCACCATCTTCCCAAAGAACAAGACATGGCTGATGTTTATCTATGGGAATATCCCTATTTATTAACGCTGATTTGCAAGGAATGCAAGAACAGTTAGATAGCAAAAACACCTAGACCGTAGGCATGTAAACTAGTTTAGCTCGCTAACGCAAGAGCATAGCATTCAAATAAATAACCTTTGTTGTCATGTAAATCTACAATTCAAGATACATGTTTGTCCAGAAATTTTTTTCAGCAAGATAGCTAGAACTAACTAAAGCTGAGTTGAATCACGATAGTTTGTTTGCTAAGCTGTAGTGCTAACGTTACCCACCTAAGGCGATCTTTCGTTTGCTTCGACAACAGAAGTGGAAACAACTAACGTAATCATTTCAAATGATATCTAGTCAATCTGTTGAAAACAGTGTTGTGTAGACACAATAGATTTATTTGTTCGTTTTTATTTCACGTCTCCACCTTCGTTGTTTCAGTGAGTGCTGTTGGCCGTGTTGTGTCTTTGCTCCGCAGCTTCACTCGTTGTAAACCAACCAGTCAGCGCGCAGCTCATCTATATATTCATGAGCATACCATAAAAGGAAAAAACCTAGCGTTTTTTCCCGGGAAAATTTCAATGGATGTATCAGGGGGCATAGAACAGCACCCGGGCCATTTTCAGCCCAACCAATGTTACATACCCTATTCGGAGACCTTAACCCTCGTGCTGCCTTCGGGTCACATGACCCAAAGGTTCATAACGAACCATCATTGTGTTTACCCAATTTTACCCAATACAAAAACAAATAAAAATACTTTTCTTTTAACCTTCGCAATGTGGGGGGTCTGAGACAGCCCGACGGTTAAAAGAAAATGCTTCACTTTGTTTTTGTATGCGGTAAAGTTGTCGCAATACGACGGTGGGTCACAATGACTGATGGGTTAGAACGACCCGAGGAGAACACAAGGGTTAAGGAACAGAGTGAAATACCCCAAGAACCCAGTCAATCACCCCTTTAAGAACGGTCATTTCCAAATCTAAAGGTTGTTAGTTTGAATTATGGCCCTGACCAAACTAGTGATAAAGATTCTTCCATGATGAATGCTGGCTTTGTTACTTTTCAATATTTTTTTTCTCCTCCAAAAGCCTTAACTCCTTCACCCATACATAACTTTTTTTTCAAATTCTGTACACTAAAACAAGAGTTTTATTGTATAAACTTTCCAGAGCCCCGTAGCCAACTCTTGGTGGCATTACAGGCAACGCTCTTTTGAGACCACTAGTAAATGGATGCCACTTCTGCCCCATAACTCCAAGGTCTCTGAAAGTTGGTATACATGCCTTATTTCCCATGGGGAACAAAAAAGCCTAGAGACCACATAGATCCGCATCATAGATTTTCCTGTACATTTTGGAAAACCTACAAAAATATTCTCCTTATAAAACATGGGTCCAATTGACTTGAATGATGATCCAAAATTTGTACGATACATGTCTTCCTGTAAGGTGATCAGGAATAAGGAATGAAATACAAAATACCTGAATGGTACGCATTTCCACGTGGTGTAAATTTCCATGTGTTCATAAATTGCATTACATTTTGACCAATGGTTTTGAAACATTACTAGGCTTGAAGATGACTTGACCTTATATTAATCAGGAATGTTTCACCTTGATATGTCGAACATTACTGAATTGGAGCTGTGTGAACTCATGAGTTAATAAATGTAATACCAGGAGACAGAAAGAAATTATACAAAAACAACTTCAGCAAACACATCCAATCCCATATCCTCCACCCTTTGAAATGTGTAACCATGTTGTCCAATTTTGCTCATTAAAACTACAGGCCACAAATAACTCCCACGCGCAAGGCGGTTTTCCATACTTACAGCGTGAATAGCCAGTCACATTACCTCCTAGTCTTTAGACAGGGATGTAGTTACTGACACATAATGATCACTTCTGGTAAACTTGTTATATCAGCCAGTTTTCCAGAAATACATTTCAAGCGTATTCATGTTTTTGGGAGCATATTTTCAGTTTGCAGATGGTACTGTTTGACTCGCGATTCCAGCTAAGACACTGCCAGTGACAATGTTGTTAAAATCAGCTTGTTTCAAAGGGGGTTCTTTATTAATGAAATGTAATATAAGTAAATGCTTAAAATTATCACTTGAAGGAAAAAGCTTGAGGGGAGGTTTAAGTCATAATATAGGTTAGGACCATATTTACACAGTGTTACCCAATTTCTTCATTTTGATGCAACAGTTTCTACTATGTAAGGCTGCCAGAAAGCCTATCACCATAGGCCTAAGGCAAATGAGAAGATAACCCTGTTTTATTCTACACTTCACTCTTAGTATTTTGAAGTGTAAATGAGCAGCAACAAATGTATGCTTTTGAATCTATGCAATCTTCATAAATGTATGCATACCTATTTAAACTAGAGAGGGTACAATTTCTGGGAAAATGTTGGGGTGTGCTTCTATGCTGTCTGTTTAGTTCTGCCTGGATTAGGGACTGGGAATACTTCTGTTTAAAATCAAGCCTTGGCTGTTTTGATGGAGTGGCTCCGACTGCTTGATCAGCGCACTGGGTTCTTTCGCGATTAGCTTTATAGAAGCGTGTTTTTTTTTACTAGGTGCTTGTGAAGATTAGAATTACTATTCTTCGCAGTGGATAAAGTTCTCACACCTGCACATAAACTACAACTAACCAGTATATTTTTTATCCTTGATCTGGACAAGGGAAAAATAATGTCCATATTTCCATGACAAAAATCTTGCATGGTCCGAACTGTTGGCCATTGTGTGGACTAGTCTAAAATACGGATGATTCATTCATACATTGCGTCGCCATAAACTCGTTTAAGTAAAAAAAAAAAAAGGAAATTGGGGAAATAGGCTTGGAAAAAAAGTAACGATCCCATTTAAATTTCAGTAATTGTAACTGCCTTATTTAATTGAAAAAAGTAATTAGTTACATTACTAGTTACCGCCAAAAGTAGTGGAGTTACAGTATTCCCAACACTGGTCCCGACTCAAAAGTGGGTCGTGAGCTGGTGTGGAGAGGGTCATGTGGACATGTGCTTAAAAACGACCGGACGAGTTGTGTAGCAAATCGGAAATCCAATACCACCTACATCCACCGGGGCCGTTGCCTCAAGCCGAGGGGTGGGGGTCTGCTTGTACCCCATTCTTCCACTGCAATGCCTTAGCTCACACACTCGCGACTAGTTGTCGCAAAGTATGACGTGTACAGCTAGTTGCAAGCGTGTACGAGTCTCGGAGCTAGGAAAAAGGCGAGCCACTGTTCTGCGCAACACCGGACGAGCCGGAACTGGAAAGATGGCGCGGTCCGTTTCGCGCTCTCGCTTGCCTCACTGCGCCACTGAGCACTTTTCATAGAAATGAATGGGGACGCCATCTTGGAAGAAAAAAGAAGCTGTGTCTACTAAATATAAGTCTATGGTCGGCATAAAAGCTCACAATGCGATTGCCCGGATCAAAAAAGTGTGCACCAGATACAATGTGGGATGAAATCGTGATGCATCGTTTCAAAAAATGTTGCCGATGTATTTATATAGAATCGCGTGTCGGCAAACACTTTTAGTATTTAGAAATGATTTGTGACCAATAATTTTATATTTAGATAGATTCCTCCTCTCTAACTGTTTCTTAAGCGTGCTCACATCTCCACAGCTGTCAGTGGCCGATTCTCGTCAAGTCTCTCGGCCAAGTTTTGCGCGAGTTGGAGGCGTGTTCGGGCGAGTGTTATCATGGCGGAGGAAGAGTTACACGTTCCTACGAATTGCAATAAATCCAAGGTTTGGCAACACTTCAGATTTTCCAAGAAAGATGGTAAATTTGACAAGACCCATGCAATTGGCAAGATATGTCATGCTGCTATAAAGTACACAGGCAGCACGGCTAATTTAGGTAGTCACCTGAAGAGGCTACATGGTATTTGTGTGGAGACGTCTGCTTCCCCCTCGGATTCAGCTATGGCTACAGTCAGTGGCTAGCTCCACCGGTACCCCTAGCAAGAATAGGAAGGAATTCTCTGAGAAACAAATCCCTGTTGTGTACGACAAAGACGAGAGATAGCTGAGTCATTGAGAAAAACCTTAAAGTAGGACTTATGAGTTCAATTTAGTGTGTGAGGTGTTATGACAGTGTTTACAGCAGCTTGTGACTGTCAGTAATAGTTTACCCTTTTTTACATTCAGAGAACACATACAACAGGAAAAAAAGACTGGTTTAAGGCAAGGTCCAGGCCTGATTTGATTTTATCTTTTGTCGGAGACTTTGTTTAATATGTGAAGTAAAACGTTCACTTTTTTAGTTAATTTATGATTTGCTGTCTGACAAAGTAGTAAATCATTATGTACCATATTTAATTGCATAGCATCATATTCTTTCGCATCGCATCTTGTTGAATCGCATTGTGTCGAATCACACTACATCGCAATAGGGGTGAATCGTATCGCATTAGTAGTTGCTTTTATGTATCTTTAATGTATTGGATCGTTGGCAGTACATCGAGATGTTTATCGCATCTTCCTCAGTGATGGAGATGCACATCCCTACTCCACACCATGCCAATAAATATAGTCTTCTTCCACAGGTCCAGAAGGGGCCTGGACAGTGGCAGACTGGCTGTTTGAAGGGCAGGGGCAGAAACATTACTGCACAACATGGGGCCCCACCAGTGTAACAATGGGAATGGGACGAAACCCCTAGTGCCGTCAAAGCCTCACTTTGGGAAAGCATGCCCTAGTGGGCACATTGTAGGGGAGACTGTAGGGAACAGTATCTAATTTTATCTTCTGGAAAGGGCACAATTTGGGATATTGTCATGTAGGGGCAGCAGAAAGAGCACTTCAAAACAGCACCCTTTCCATTGGAATGAAGGACATGGGAACAGCCAAGTTTGGACAATTATAAGGGCACCTTATAGGGCACTGCATCAGATTTTCTCCACTAGAAGGGCACTCATTTAGACATTTTATATATATTTTTGTATAGAGGGCAAACCATCATTTATTGCATTAAGGGGACATCCTGTGCACTCAAACATATTTCCCAATGTGAATGACAGCCAATAGGGCTCTTGATCTCATTTTTGCCACTCTAGAGGGCATTTTAGCAATGTTTTTTCAACCATGGGGGCACCATGCAGTCACCCCCTGTCTTCCAGTGGGCCTGGATACACACATGTAGACAACAGTCTATTGCACCTACAACATGGGGAAGCCTGAAGGAGAGGATTAAGTAATACCGAGGCTTGTCAACCTGTAGGCAACTTTAAACAATGACTGTCACATACCTGCAATTGAATAGAAAGTATCCTTGATTATTTGTGTTTCAAGATGACCTGGAAAACTCAGAGCCCACCCAATGCTTCTGCAAGTGTAGCCTACATGAGTACATTATTTAAAAAAAAATTGTATTGTTTATCGACCGGCACCGGCACTTGCCGGTCACCAGCCCAGCCCACTGGGAATCTTCCTGTTTCTCCCGATCAGCCACTCCATGCTTACCATTTTGGGAAAATATTGAACCCTTCTCTTACTCCAAGTAACATGAAGGTTAACATGAAGGTTAAGGCCTTCTCTGAACTATTTAGGTTTGGGGGTTGAAAGGATGCAGACTTCTGACCCTCTGACCAAAGGAATGTAGCCTTTATGTACCCTAACTAATGGGAACTAGACTAGAACCAAACTCCTTGTGATGTCACGCATATCTATTCTCTGTCCTCGTAAATATGTTTGTGTATGACTGCTATTTGGTTAGAGAACCAACATCACACCTTCTCTCCATGCATGAACATTCCAATTCGATAAAAAAAATCATCTTCCTATTGCATCCTATAAGCCAAGTGATAATTACTGACACCATCAATGACGCATGTGATCCACACTTTTATGTATAATTGTATTGTATTTATATTGCATTCATTGTAGAGGTTACAGCCTTTTAGAAATACAATTAAACAAGTATGCATTTTGGTTCTATTGATCTCAATTACGATAATATAGTTTAGATGTTAATGGTCTTACATATGGTTGGTGAATGTGTATATTCTTCTTTACAAATTTTATGTTTATAGTCTTTCTGATAATGTTATAGAAGCTATGGAAGTAGTATTTGCATGTATCTCTGTTCCAGAGTAAAGTCTGTTACATCAAAGCAGTCTTTCCACAAATCCTGGAGCTTCTAAATACCCAGTTCCAGTATGGCAAGAGGTCAGACAATAGACGCTATGTCAGCGTCCTAAAGAAGATCATCTTTGACCTCTATTCTCAACGATGTATACCGGAGATCAATGAGGAGTTTGAGGTGAGTACAGTTGCTGTCCAACGTGAGACATGAACATTGGTCATAAACTAATTTGATAAACAATAATAGTTACTAGTTACATTCTTTTTGTTTCTCTGTATTTGCTTGTAAATGCCTACTGAAAGTTGCTAACAGGCTAAGTAAGGGCTATGTGCCGCCTCAGTAAATATGAATTTGCAACAGCTAGAAGATAACAGGATTTATTCTAATATAGAATTGAGTACTTTATTTATCTCTGGGGGGAATGTTTTATGTCATTAAAATCATCTCATTGAATACAATAAAAAAATGTGAAATGTAAGGCATGAAGAAGCATTTCAAAGTGTCCAAGAAAGATGCAAAAAATTACAGTGGTAAAGTTGGTTTAAAGTTTGATATTCAACAGATATTTGGATAGCCAGTGCTGTCTCGTCTTATCTTGTCAACTTTACTATGCATCAGCCTTTACAACCAGCCATCTAGCCAATGCAAATATTTAGGGACCATCAGTAAAGATGTAGGCTTATGTCTCGGATGATTATCATTTGTTGTGGGTTCATACACCATTTTCCACTCTTTTCAATGCACTTTTTAATTAACTTTTTTATTGTAGGCATACAGAGTATGTTACATTCTTTCAGCAGTCAGTTATAGGCTACTCAAGAAGGGGGGCACATTTTATTTTACTTATATTAAATATGTATTTATTTTATATACTTACAATAAATACATATAAATATATATATATAAGTATATATATATATGGGTGAACTAATGAATGAACAGAAGAAATATGTGCTTTGTTGGTATAATGTCTGCTGGAATGGAATGAAACATTTAACAAAGGAATTTTTCTTTGAAAAGAAAGACAAAGGGTAAAAAGCACATTTAGGCTATTAATTAATGCAATGGAAAAAATATTTGCATAGAAAAAAAACGGTATTCGAGCTTTGGCCAAGTGTTTCATTGTGTTCAGTTTCAGCCAATCATTTTCACATGCACAATGGTGCAAATATAAAGTGGTTAACAGTAGTCCTTGGCATGCCTAGGTAGTGCAAAACATGTCCACGGTTTGCAACCCAATGGTGTCCATAAAACATCTATTAGTATCGCTAAAATACCACCCTTAGGGCAGATTTGGGTTTAGTGTCCTGCCAGTCAGGGGATGCATACAGCCTGAATACATCCTCATGAATCCTTCTGTTTATTCGTATTAGCTCACCCATATATTCCTCTGCTGGTCTCCTTTAAACCCTTTTAATTGCCCAAGAGTCTAAGCAATTTAAGATGGAATTTAAGCTGGTGCTTAAATTAGATTGAGTTGGTAAAGGTCAGAAATCAGGTTAGTAATTTAATGATGGCCCCTGTTCAGAAGTTGGTCTCTCTTAGATAAGTTGTAATGGGCCTTGCACAGCCTTAATACTCTGGTGCGTAAGCGGCCCCATTATTGTCCATTCTTCCGTTAATTTCTTAAAGAAGATAGGCAGCAGCAACGAAAGAAAGTAACTCATCGATATGTACACACCTTATATTGCTGCACACCCAATTACAGCTTCTTACTTTGAGATTTGAGTACGTAAATACACTCTCAAACCGTATGTGTCGCACCTGCCTTCCGCAGCGTTAAACTTGACATTTCTCCATTGAAAGTGGTTGGGTGGACGATAATGGGACCCCCTGGCTAACTGCTAAAATTAGGAAAATAAAATGTCTAGGCATATCTTTATTGGATTTTAAAACCGGAATGTTATAATATAGGTGTGTATCTATATATTAAAGTACAATGCTGTGACATCACATTTTTTATTTGTATTATATCGACATTTTCGTAAAATTAGGGGAGTCAGGTGGCTGAGCGGTGAGGGAATCGGGCTAGTAATCCGAAGGTTGCCAGTTCGATTCCCGGTCATGCAAACTGACGTTGTGTCCTTGGGCAAGGCACTTCACCCTACTTGCCTCGGGGGAATGTCCGTGTACTTACTGTAAGTCGCTCTGGATAAGAGCGTCTGCTAAATGACTAGATGTAAATGTAAAATTCCTAACGAGCGTCGAGAGCTAGGTGGACGATACTTGTGATTAATGTTATTTTGTAAGTGGTTTCTTTCTTCAGTTGGTCTCCTCTCGTTGGCAGGATAGCCCAGTGAAGTTTGTTAGGGTGCACAGCACCTCCCCCAAAGAGGCTCTGCGGACAGTAAAGGGCGTGTTCCAGATGTACATGGCAGTGCTGAAGGAGAGCCACAGCGCCGTGGACTGGAACTGTGAGGAAGAGTATTCTGAAGACTACCCACAATCAACCACAGGTATGAGGAATGTATTTAGTGATGTCATTTAGAGGTTGAAACTAAAGGTTCATGCCTGTCAGACTGTTTTCTGTACTGTCTGCTAGGGAGGTGCTTCTCCCTCACTGAGGCCGATGACATACAAATATCAATGCCAACGATCCAGTACATTAAATGTACATATTGTAGGGCTGTATTGGCAGAGACCTGAATGATACAGCCCCTTTGTCACTGTTCACTCAGACACTCGTCTGGGACAGTCAGTGATTTGCACAAAAGGGACTGTAATGTTAAAATGACAATCACATTTTAATGACACACCTCTGAAGAGGTGGCCTCAACAGTTCAAGAGAAAGATGAACCGAGGAAGACTCTGAAATTATCATTAAAAGTTGTGTTCTTGTAAATATAGTTCTAAACAGCTTTTAATGTCATGTTTGACATGATTTTGTTTCTTATTTTATGTATTACATTCTAGTAATACTTGTAATGTTGTAAGATGTATATTTACAGGGTGTACAGAGTTTGTGCATGCAGTAGTCCAACATGTGTTTACATATTCCCTTGTCTTGCAAAGGCATCACACTTGGTCTACTGCAGCCTTGAGTAGACCGGTGATGGTCCAATTTGAATTTGTATGCATTAGACAACCTTTCTTTCATGTGTCCCTATTTTAGTATGCAGGTTTGGGTGTATATATGGAGAAGATTTACCAATCACTTTGAGTTTTGTTTACTATACGAGCTCTGATGCGTTCGGCGTTTAGTATCATTGTGATTACCTACGTTAATGATTGCTCCAAAGGTATGTTTTGTATTTGATTATGTTTCAATATTATTGTATTGATTATATTACTATTTAGATAATAAACTATCATTGTGCATTTTAAGTTACTGGTTATCCTTGTACGTATCTATCACACTAAGACGGTGAAAACCTTGATCTAGTTGGGTTGATACGGCTAATACTGGTTATAGACATACACTTTCGAAGTAGGTTTTAACTTAAGGCCTCTTGAGGCCCTCATGTACGTACATTTGCAAACGTAGCGTTATCAGCTCCATGGCCAACCCGCAGAAAGTGCACGCTGTGATACTTCAGCTTACGTCATATTTACCAAACCTGCAGTTCATCGGGTAATCAGCGCCTTTCTCCACCCACTATACCGCAAATTGCTAGCATTCAAACGTGCAATTGAATGGACCTCCTTCTCTCTTTCTATCATGGATCAGCCACCAAAGTCAAAACCGCGAAAACAAAGATTTAGTGATAACGAAGTTGATGTGCTTGTTCATGAGGTAACAGCGAATTTAAATATTATAAAAGGCCGGAATTCCACACCGACACGAAAACTGTAATATTGCATGGCTGCTTAATCTGTAACGTGTAATGATTTTGTGTTCACTCAACTGAAAAAGTGTGATCCTTGTGGCAAAAATCCTTTCAGTTTGTCTCCTTGGCCTATGTCTTCATCTTGCTCGGATTACTGCTGCCATTTCACCAGGAGGCATATGCGAGGAAACCCGCATCCTGGTTTACACCTGCTTTTAAGAGGCAGAGAATTTTCACCCTGAAATAGAGGCGAGCTTTCACGGGCGGTTTTTGTACATACCGCGGAATACATAATTAGGTGAACTTTACGCATCCCCTCGCATCTTTTTATGGCAAACTCCAACTTTCCTCTTGACCCTCCCGTGAATGCATATGCATGACACGGAAAAGCACAATTTGCCATTTTCAGTTCCCACAACAGGCAGTTTGCGCTTTTACCTCAGTGTGTCATGTTTGTACATACCTCGCCATGCTTTTCCGCGTATGTTGCGAAACAAATACGCCTGAAGTGGGCGCAAAAGCGTTAGTACATGAGGCCCTGAGTCACTTACAGTAGGCTTGTAGCCTCTGGGGGTCAGTTTGCATACTGTGTTGGTGGTTAAGTCCATATCCATAGTAGAGATAAACGGCTGATTAGTGAGTATGCATACTTTAAGGTCGGTGCCCTGATCAAGCAGACGATTTTTACCTAAGTCCGAGTTTCATGTCATTAACTGTTTAGCGCTCAAGGTTACAGGTAACGTACTTGCACATTTCTAAATTGGAGTCAGATATTAACCCTTGTGTTCTCTTCGGGTCATTCTGACCCATCAGTCATTGTGACCCACCGTAAAGCATTTTCTTTTAACCGTTGGGCTGTCTCAGACCCCCCACATTGCGAAGGTTAAAAGAAAATAATTTTTATTTGTTTTTGTATTGGGTAAAATTGGGTAAACACAACGATGGTTCGTTATGAACCTTTGGGTCATGTGACCCAAAGGCATCACAAGGATTAACGAGTCAATCTCTCTGCCACCTAACCGAATTGTTTTACAGCCAGGGACAAACGCAAGCGTCTCTGTCCTTACAATTTGAAGTAACTACTAATGCAATACCATTCACCTCAATTGCGATGCAGTGCGATTAAACAATGCGATTCAACATAATGCTAAATATTATGATGCTTTGCCAGTCGATATGGTACAGAGTGGTAGTAATATTTTGGTTATCAAGCAGACAGCAACTCATACATTACATAAATTAAATTTTGACTTAACTTTTTTGCAACTCATCATCTGATTTATGCTGTTTCTTTTTTACTTCAAAACTGTAAAAAAAAAAACACTTGGACCATTCAGAAACATGCCTTTTCACAAGTCTCTGTACAGAAAAAAGTCTCTGACTAAAGATGAAATAAAACCAGGCCTGGCCTTAACTAGCCCTTTCCGTTTGATATCCAGTAGCACTTTTATAACACATCACTCAGTTAACAGTTAAACAAAGTTATAAAAGAACCCTGTAACACACATCCATCTGGTAAGTCATCTTTGGAAACAGTTTGGAAAAGGGCAGGCAAAAAATGATTGGATGAACCATCTGTCTATCACAGGCTAACTTCAACCACGCCTGTAGGTGCCAATAGTTCCTCATAGGATGCTGATTGGTCCCAACCACTGTGGTTTGGCACAAAATAATAACTTGGGACTTGGCAAGATGGATTTTTGTGTTTGTGATTTCGCAAATCAAGCTGTCTCGCCATGAGACTTGACTAGAATTGTTCACTGACAGCAGTGGAGATGAGTGTGCTTGAGAAACAGTTTGGAGAGGAGGGATAAATCTAAATGTGCAATTTCTGGTCGCAAATTGTTGGTCCATCCATCCATCATCTGCCGCTTTTCCGGGGGTCGGGTCGTGGGGGCAGCAACCTAAGCAGGGAGGCCCAGACTTCCCTCTCCCCGGCCACTTCCACCAGCTCTTCCTGGGGGACCCCGAGGCGTTCCCAGGCCAGCCGAGAGACATAGTCCCTCCAGCGTGTCCTGGGTCTTCCCCGGGGCCTCTTCCCAGTGGGACGTGCCCAGAACACCTCACCAGGGAGGCGTCCAGGAGGCATCCTTATCAGATGCCCGAGCCACCTCAACTGGCCCCTCTCGACGCGGAGGAGCAGCGGTTCTACTCTGAGCCCCTCCCGGATGACCGACCTTCTCTCCCTATCTCTAAGGGAGAGCCCGGACACCCTGCGGAGAAAACTCATTTCGGCCGCTTGTATTCGCGATCTTGTTCTTTCGGTCACTACCCACAGTTCGTGACCATAGGTTAGGGTAGGAACGTAGATCGACTGGTAAATAGAGAGCTTCGCCTTTCGACTCAGCTCCTTCTTCACCACGACGGACCGATGCAGAGCCCGCATCACTATGGACGCCGCACCGATCCGCCTGTCGATCTTGTGCTCCATTCTTCCCTCACTCGTGAACAAGACCCCGAGATACTTGAACTCCTCCGCTTGGGTCAAGATCTCCTCCCCGACCCGGAGATTGCACTCCACCCTTTTCCGGTCGATAACCATGGCCTCAGATTTGGAGGTGCTGATTCCCATCCCAGCCGCTTCGCATTCGGTTGCGAACCGCTCCAGTGAGAGCTGAATGTCACGGCCCGATGAAGCCATCAGGACCACATCATCCGCAAAAAGCAGCGACCCGATCCTGAGGTCACCAAACCGGAACCCCTCAACGCCCTGGCTGCGCCTAGAAATTCTGTCCATATAAGTTATGAACAGAATCGGTGACAAAGGGCAGCCCTGGCGGAGTCCAACCCTCACCGGGAACAAGTTCGACTTACTGCCGGCAATGCGGACCAAACTCTGGCACCGGTCGTATAGGGACCGGACAGCCCCGATCAGGGAATCCGGTACCCCGTACTCCCGGAGCACCCCCCACATGAGCCCCCGAGGGACACGGTCAAACGCCTTTTCCAAATCCACAAAACGTGTAGACTGGTTGGGCGAACTCCCATGCACCCTCCAGGACCCTGCCGTGGGTGTAGAGCTGGTCCACAGTTCCACGGCCAGGACGAAAACCACATTGCTCCTCCTGAATCCGAGGTTCGACAATCCGACGGACCCTCCTCTCCAGAACTCCTGAATAGACTTTCCCAGGGAGGCTGAGGAGTGTGATCCCCCTAAAGTTGGAGCACACCCTCCGGTCCCCCTTTTTAAAGAGGGGGCCCCACTGTGTGTGACACACACACACAGTGGAAATAGAATTATAGATAGGGCACAGTGCCTGTGATGCAGCGGGTGATGCATCACAGTTCTGCCTAAGGGGTGTTTGCAATTTTTTACATTAACATTTGTATTTTTTCATTGGTGCTATGCAGTGCTGTAAAATAGTCTTGTATTTTCTGTATTGCATTGACATAAGACACCGGCAACAGACCGAAGAGGCTAAATTCGTAAGAATATTATTCCTGTTGTATGTTTGCAGCTTGCTATATCCATGCCTCAAGAACCCAACCAAGGAGCAGGCCCGAATCATTAAGTTACAAACTTAACCCTTGTGTTCTCCTCGGGTCGTTCTGACCCATCAGTCATTGTGACCCACCGTCGTATTGCGACAACTTTACCGCATACAAAAACAAAGTGAAGCATTTTCTTTTAACCGTCGGGCTGTCTCAGACCCCCCACATTGCGAAGGTTAAAAGAAAAGTATTTTTATTTGGTTTTGTATTGGGTAAAATTGGGTAAACACAATGATGGTTCGTTATGAACCTTTGGGTCATGTGACCCGAAGGCAGCACGAGGGTTAATAGTGCATGCCCGTAATGCAGCTGGTGATTATAATGTTGGAAAGTTTATTTGGTGTTCGTTTAATTGGAGTTTGTGCAGACAAAGATTTTGCATAAGTAAATGCATTGGTGTATGTAGCAAAATTCACTGATCTATTCTGAAATAAATTATCCACTTCATATACTCTTTCTGTTAGCTAGCCAGCATTTCATCCTTAAAGAAAACCCTTTGAAAGAAGTGTGTCAATGTTATGCCAGCAGTCGGCACTGCTCACCTTGCCATATTGGCATTAGATTAGATATACTTTATTGAGCCCTCAGAGAGAAATTGTTATGTCACAGCAGCATGTACAGGGATACAAAGTATTAAATATAATTTAAAAGATGCACATTCTATATATTAGATAAGATTCATTAAATAAACTAACCTAAACAACAGAGCAATGAATTGGGACAAAAACAACATACATACAAACAGCAGTACAGGGGTGTTATTGTTACGAGTTATTTGGCCAGAGGTGATTTATTGTAAAGTCTTATTGCAGTGGGCAGAAATGATCAACTGTATCTGTCCTTGACAGTGGAGCTGAAGGAGTCTATTGGAGAACATGCTCCGCTGTCCCTGCAGTAGGTGGTGGAGAGGGTGGTCTGGATTATCCAATATGGATAATAGTTTCTTCAGTGTCCTCCTCTCCACCACCTTTTCCGGACTGTCCAGTTTGCAGCCAATGAGGGAGCCAGCCTTCTTAACAAGTTTGTTAAGTCGGTTGGTGTCTCCAGCTCCAATGCTGCTCCCCCAGCAGACCAAAGCGAAGTACAGTGCACTGGCCACAACAGACTGGTAGAACATCTCCAACATCTTGCTGCACACGTTAAAGGATCGAAGTTTCCTCAAGAAAAAGAGTCGACTCATCCCCTTCTTGTAGACAGCATTGATGTTGGTCTTCCAGTTCAGTCTGTTGTTGATGGAGACACCCAGGTACTTGTACTCCTCAACCATCTCCACATCCTTTCCAAGAACTCTCAGCGGTTGTGGAGCCGTTGTCTTCCTCCTGAAGTTGACCACCATCTCTCTGGTCTTGACCACGTTCAGGAGCAGGTGGTTTCTACCTGTCCACTCCACAAAGTCCTCCACTACTGCCCTGTACTCCTCCTCCCGTCCATCCCTTAAACACCCAACCACTGCTGAGTCATCCGAAAACTTCTGCAGATGGCAGTTATACTGGAAGTCAGTGGTGTATAAGGTGAACAGGAAGGGAGACAGAACAGTTCCCTGTGGAGCTCCAGTACCACTGACCACCGTATCAGACAGCACACTGCCTAGTCGGACAAACTGTGGTCTGCCTGTGAGGTAGTCAGTGATCCAGGAGACAATGGATGTGTCCACCCCCACCACCCGCAGCTTCTCACTCAGCAGCAGTGGTTGGATGGTATTAAATGCACTAGAAAAATCAAAGAAAGTGATTCTCACAGAGCCACTGGTTCCGTCGAGGTGCGACTGAGCTTGTTGCAGCAGGTAGATGAGGGCGTCGTCCACTCCCACATGAGGCTGGTATGCAAATTTCAGCGGGTCCAGGGAAGATCTCACCAGCGGCCTGAGGTGGGCCAAGACCAGCCTCTCCAGTACATTCATCACATGCGACGTAAGGGCAACCGGTCGGTAGTCTTTGAAGCCAGATGGAGTCGTCTTCTTAGGAACTGGTACCAGGCACAACGTCTTCAATAACACTGGAACCTCCTCCTGCTTCAGGCTCAGGTTAAAGAGGTGTTGCAGGACCTAAGCCAGCTGGGCGGCGCAGGTCTTTAGTACCCTGGGGCTGATGCCGTCAGGTCCTGCAGCCTTGCGCTGGTGGAGTCTCTCCAGCTGTCTCCGAACCTGGCCAGTCGTCACAGAGAGGGGGGGAGGGGGGTCATGGCGTCAGTGGTGGAAAAGCCCTTTGATGTAGGGGGCTCTCTCTCCATGCAGCTCACCAGGGGGGACAGAGGGCGGAGAGGGGAAGGCAGCAGAGGTGTTTGGGAGGTGTGGTGTGTGGAGGAGACAGATGAGGGCTGTGAACTAAACCTGTTGAAGAAACAGTTCAGCTCATTGGCCCTCTCCAAGGAGCCACCTGGTTGTCTCGCTCTCCCCTTGAAGCCTGTGAATCCTTCATGCCGGCCCACACCTCCCTCGTGTTGTTCTGCTGGAGTTTTGCCTCCAGCTTCCTCCTATAGGAGTCCTTACACTCCCTGAGCTTCACCTTCAGGTCGCGCTGAACTCTCCTGAGCTCCTCCCTGTCCCCAGACCTGAAAGCTGCTTTCTTCTTATTAAGAAGCACTTTCAGGTCACTGGTGATCCACGGCTTGTTATTGGGGAAGCAGTGAACAGTCCAGGATGGTACGGTGGTGTGTTCATAGAATTTAATGTATTCTGTGATACAGTCCGTCATGCTGTTGATGTCCTCCCCATGCGGTCCACACAGCACATACCAGTCTGTGGACTCAAAGAAGTCCTGCAGTTATACATTGTATAAGTGATTCAAAAATCTGCTTCTAAATAACAGTATACCCCCCAAAAACTGGTCTCCAAAATTACTGGCACCCCTTGGCAACGATGAATTTTTGTCATTCAGATTAATGTCACATTAATGTTTTTAGTGAAACCGTGTGTGCCACATTTATTGACATTTAATTCCGGAGGTGACAGTCTTTGTGAAATGCCAATTGAAAGGTTGTACAGAAAGTAGGCCTAAGTCATCGTTTTATGATGCCTAACGCCTTTTTTCATACCACCTCCAAACCTATTGTTTAAACTAATATCAAGCGTCCAAACATTTGTAGAAAGACTAAAGTTTTAATAAGTGCATTTGTCAACTGATATGTCTGTATTGTAAAAAAAAGTTTGCATACTTACTATTGAAGATTGCATCAGAATCAGAATTCGGTTTATTCGCATGTATGTTACACAAACACAGAATTTACTGTGACAGGAAGGTGCAAACAATAAACATATACAGAACTTAAATTAAGTAAAAGTACAATAGTTTAACTAATTCTAAGAACTAAACAATCTAAAAATAAAACAAATTAAAATATAAAATATATATAAGAATATGAGTGAGCAGCATGAGTGGGCAACATAGTGCAAATGAGATACTGAGATAAAAGTGGCTTGTGCGTAGTGCAATAGGTGTAAGATGGACTTATAATAGTTAAAGAAATGTCAATGGGAGTCCTTGGCCTTGTTGAAGAGGCCAGTAGCAGATGGAAAGAAACTGTTCTTATGGCGTGAGGTTTTAGTCCTGATGGACACCCCCGACACTCCGCAGCCTTCTGGACCGGCAAAAGGCTGCGGAGTGTCGGGGGTGGGAGGGGTCGGCCACAATCTTCCTTGCTCGCCTCAGGGTCCTCGAGGTGTGCAGATTGCAGCCGATCACCTTCTCAGCAGTGCGGATGATACGCTGCAGTCTGCTCTTGTCCTTGGCAGTGGCAGCAGCGTACCAGATGGTGATGGAAGAGGTGAGGATGGACTCAATGATGGCTGTGTAGAAGTGCACCATCATTGTCTTTGGCAGGTTGAATTTCTTCAGCTGCTGTAGGAAGTACATCCTTTGTTGTGCTTTCTTGATGAGGGAGCTGATGTTCAGTTCCCACTTGAGGTCATGGGAGAGGTTAGTGCCCAGGAAGCGGAAGGACTCAACAGTGTTGACTGGGGAGTCGCACAGGGTGATGGGGGTGAGTGGGGCTGTATTCTTCCTGAAGTCCACAACCATCTCCATTGTCTTAAGAGCATTGAGCTCTAAGTTGTTCTGGCTGCACCAGGTTGTCAGCTTCCCACCTGTAATCACACTCGTCCCCGTCAAAGATGAGCCCAATGAGGGTGGTGTCGTCCGCAAACTTCAGAAGTTTGACAGACGGATGACTGGAGGTGCAGCTGTTGGTATACAGGGAGAAGAGCAGAGGGGAAAGGACACAGCCCTGAGGAGATCCGGTGCTGATGGACTGGGAGTCAGAGACTTGTGTTCCCAGCTTAATGCACTGCTTCCTGTCAGACAGGAAGTCTGTGATCCACCTGCAGGTGGAGTCAGGCACGTTCAGCTGGGAGAGCTTGTCCTGAAGCAGGGCGGGGATGATGGTGTTGAAGGCAGAGCTGAAGTCCACAAACAGGATCCTGGCATAGGATGCTGGGGAGTCCAGGTGCTGTAGGGTGAAGTGGAGGGCCATGTTAACGGCGTCATCCACAGATCTGTTGGCTTTGTAGGCAAACTGCAGTGGGTCCAGGAAAGGGTCTGTGATGGCTTTGAGGTGTGCCAGCACAAGGCGCTCAAAAGACTTCATTACCACAGAGGTCAGGGCGACGGGTCTGTAGTCATTGAGTCCTGTTGGCCTTGGCTTTTTGGGCACAGGGATGATGGTGGAGGACTTGAGACAGGCTGGCACATGGCATGTCTCCAGGGAGGTGTTAAAGATGTAGGTGAACACCGGAGACAGCTGGTCAGCGCAGTGCTTGAGGGTGGCAGGAGAGACAGAGTCCGGCCCAGCTGCTTTGCGGGGGTTCTGCCTCTTGAAAAGTCTGTTAACTTCACCCTCCTGAATGGAGAGAGTTGTCACTGTAGAGGGGGTGAGGGAGGAGGCCCCGTGGGTCGGAAGGGGTAGATCAGGACAGTTCAATTGTCTTTCAAATCTACAGTAGAACTCATTCAGGTCGTTGGCCAGGCGGGAGTCGTTAGTGGAGTGGGGGGCTCTGGGCTTGTAGTTGGTGATCTGCCTGAGCCCTCTCCAGACAGAAGCAGAGTCGTTAGCAGAGAACTGACGCTTCAGTGTCTCTGAGTACAGTCGTTTAGCCTCTCTCACCGCCTTGCTAAACCTGTTCTTCGACTCCTTGAATCTGTCTCTATCCCCACTCCGAAATGCTTCCTCCTTCTCTGACCTCAACCTTCTGAGCTCTGCTGAGAACCAGGGCTTGTCGTTGTTGAAGTTCACCCTGGTGCGTGTTGGAATACAGCAGTCCTCACAGAAGCTGATGTATGATGTCACAGCCTCTGTGAGTTCATCCAGACTATTGGTAGCAGTTGTGAACATATCCCAGTCAGTACAGTCCAAGCACGCCCGCAGATCCTCCATAGCCTCACTGGTCCACTGTTTTGATGTCCTCACAACAGGTTTACAGAGCTTTAATTTCTGCCTGTATGCAGGAATCAGATGGACCATGGTATGGTCAGAGTGACCCAGTGCTGCACGAGGGACGGCATGGTAGGCTCTACTGACTGTAGTGTAGCAGTGATCCAGAGTGTTCTCTTCTCTGGTTGGGCATTTGATGAATTGTCTGTATTTAGGGAGTTCGTGGCTGAGATTACCTTTGTTAAAGTCGCTGAGTACGATAACAAGGGAATCCTGGTTTGCTCGCTCCACACTCAGAATCTGGTCGGCGAGCATGCGTTGGGCCTCTTTAACCTGTGGACCCGGTGCCATGTAAACACTGACCAAAATGAGTGACGCAAATTCTCGTGGCGAGTAAAAAGGTTTACAGTTTATAAAAAATGTTTCCAGATCCGGAGAACAATGTTGCAGAATCACTGTCACATCTACACACCAGCCACTGTTGATGTAGAAACAAATACCACCGCCTTTGGTTTTGCCGGAGAGTGCAATGTCCCGGTCAGCTCTCACGAGTTGAAAGCCTGCCAGATGTAATGCAGTGTCCGGGATCAAATCGCACAGCCATGTCTCCGTGAAGCACAAAACCGAAGATGAAAGAAAGTCTCTGTTTTTCACCATCAGTAGCTGAAGTTCATCCATTTTATTGCACAGTGAACGTACGTTGGAGAGGAAAAAACTTGGAAGCACTGTTCGGATTCCACGTCTGCGAAGCCGAACTAACGCTCCCGCTCGCTTTTCCCCTTCTACGGCGTTTCACTGCATGAGCAAAGCCTAGCGCGGCACTGGCTAGAATTCCCACTAAATCTGCCGCTGGAAGCAGAAAAGTGGGAAACAAATCCACAGGAGTTGTAGTCCTGATGTTTAGAAGTACTTCTCTTGTTAGAGAACCCCGGAAATCTTGGCAGAACACTGAATTAACAGACAAAACAAGACAAAACAGAGCGCACCTAGCAACCGAGGCAGCCATCATCGGCGCCATCTTGGATCGAGCAGATGGTATCAGTTGAAAAAGACAATCACACCCGTACAAGAAGCACTCCCCAACCCTCCCTCCCCCCACCTAAATTACCGCTTTCAGTTCTGTTGTACGTTTTAATGAAGTGCATTAAGGCAATCATAGTAAGAAAGTTGAGGTCATGTGGGCTACCTTTGCAGTTTACATAGACACACAACTGACAGAGACTGTTGTGGATACTTTTTTCAAAGTTCTGATCATATTCTATGTCCAAATTCAACTTCTTCAAAGTCCAAAAAACAGCACGGAGCAGCAACGAGAGGGTTCCCCGGAAAATCTGATTTCCTTTGTCTGTGTTGCACCTTTTATGTCCAACAAATTACACCCCTGAACTTTAATGAAGTGCATTGAGGCATCATTGAGCAAATCTTCCCTTTTTATTTATAAAAAAACATAATATTATTAACTTTTA
Organism: Osmerus eperlanus; assembly: GCF_963692335.1. Classification (NCBI taxonomy): domain Eukaryota; kingdom Metazoa; phylum Chordata; class Actinopteri; order Osmeriformes; family Osmeridae; genus Osmerus; species Osmerus eperlanus. Next base: position 7,559,875 of record NC_085018.1, read on the forward strand.
TTCAGTTTGGATTAAATGTAGTTAACTTGACCCAAAACATTACATTTAAATCTATTCAATTTTGCAAAAGGCCATTGTAGTGACAATACATTTGTTGTCCTTACATACGTAGTTTTCTTCACTGCTGTGCAGGCATTACAGTTTTTCTCAATTGCTAAAACACTAAAACCCATTGGCTGAACAAAGTTCTCAGTTGCCTGAACTCATGTAGCTAATTGTGCCTGTCTGTTGTCAATACCTTAAACCATTTCACATGGTAAAACACAATTTGCAGATCTCACTTAGAATTTTCTGCAAAACTAAACACATTCTCATTTTTAAAACACATTCTGCACTCTAATGCACATGTCATCCATACTGGTAAACACAAATGGCAACAATCAAATACAAATAGAGAAAACATGTCATTGGCAACAATCAAATACAAATAGAGAAAACATGTCATTGACTAAACACAACCACTCAAAATTGATTTCACTTGTTTCAAATGATGTGACACAACCAATATAAGCCAGTTCAGAGAGCAAACAGGTTGTTGAAGGTGGGAAAATATTGCTTGTGATGTCGACAAAGTGCTCTGGCTTAACCCAGCCCAAAGACAAGAAGAAGCACATTGATCACGTTTACTTCTTTTTTGTCCCTTTTAGTATTGTATACTGTAGTACAGTGCATTGTAGGCTGTATACTGTACAATGACCAAATTGTATGGCCCTGAACATTGTGCTTTCCATTTGTTACAGTAACAGTACTGACTGCTCAATAGATCTTGACTGGTTGCAGGTTCATATCAACAAAGAACAAGAGTGAGTTGTGAGTAGTGAGATGCAGGGTACAGTACTGTATAGGGGTACAAGGAGGAGAAAGAACAAACAAATTGCAAAGAGCAAAGCAGAGTAGTAATTTCTGATCAATTTTGAGCTACTATGATAAAACATGTTTTTGTTCATCAAAAGACAATGACGGATAAATATGAAATTTGTTTTGAGATTACATCTCCCTGAGAACTATATGTTTTGAACAATGTGTTTTCTATTTTTTGGTGTATTGTTTACTGACTGCTTGATAGTGTATATAATTTTGATCACTTTGTTTATGATTTGAGAGCAGTGTTTGATTTTGAGCACAGGTAAATCTGTTTTGAGGCGAAAGTTTCATTTTGCAAGAGGATTCAGAGGTTTTGTAAATAGTGCTTGAAGATAAGGTTTTGTGTTTACAGTTTTGAGAAAGTTGGTGACTATTTCAAGAAATGTGTTTTAGCAATTGTGAAAAACTGTTACAGGCAAAAGCAGTGGAACCCCCAGAAATGTTTTATAGGAGTGGTCAGATGGGGCCACTGAAATCCTGGAGTGGCTTTCCAAAATCAAAAGCCATAACTGAATTTCAGGAATTGTATTATGCTGTGGGAGTATATAGGTTAGTTGAAAACAGCAGCGGACTGGGGAAGGGTGACAGGATCTGTGTGGAGATACGTGGATTTATATGCCGGAATGTTTTATATACAGTTCATCTTTTGTGCAGAATACAGAGAGAATAGAGTATAGAGACTTGTTTAAACAATTGGAAAGCGTGAGAAGGTAAAGAAGTGAATGGAGAAAAGAGAAGCAGAAAAGTGCAACACCCTCCCATTACCATTATCTCTAATTCACTCTCCTGAGTCTGATCTGTGTTGTATGTCTGCAAACTGCTATAGTATGGGCCTACACGAAAGTTATTAAGTCATTGGACTTGTGTGGGGAGGATTTGACAAGTGTGATGACTGTATTCCTCCACAGATACCATGGGCTTGGATATGGAGTTGGACCAGTTACTATTCACTTTGACTGATGGGTGTGACCTGTAAAGGATGAATGGCACCATGCAATGGTGAAGGGCTATAACCCAGGGTTGATTGCAACTGGTGTTGGAAAACACATGTAGTAGGGCAGAATAGCCCTTGTGTTATCTTCGGGTCATTCTGACACATCAGTCATTGTGACCCACCGTCATATTGCGACAACTTTACCGCATACAAAAACAAAGTGAAGCATTTTCTTTTAACCGTCAGGCTGTCGCAGACCCCCCACATTGCGACGGTTAAAAGAAAATTATTTTTATTTGTTTTTGTATTGAGTAAAATTGGGTAAACACAACTATGGTTGGTTATGAACCTTTGGGTCATGTGACCCGAAGGCAGCACAAGGGTTAAAGGAACTGGGCGCAAGGTACTGGTTTGGTCCCTGGTTAGTCCCCAAAAGATAGTAGGCCTACACATCACAGGAAAAAAAAAAAAAGCTAGTCGTTGCTGCCCTCTGGTGTTCGGAAGTAATAACACCCCCAATCATTACACATCTCTCCCCCTCTCGCTCTTTGTCACTTGTGCCCAGGGCCGTCGTTTAGGGGTGAAAGGTGATGACAAATCTAGGGGCCCACAGCCCAGGGGGGGCCCACAAAAATCCCAGTAGCCTATTATGTAGGCTTCCCTTTCTATGACTAAATTATTATGCATAGGCCTAACTAATACTGATACTACTGCATCAGAGTGAAAACAAAGCCACAAAATCAAGCAAAATTGAAAAAAAAAACGTTTATATTTTCCGAGCAATAACACCCTTCTTTAAAAAAAAAATGGTCCATGGTTCGCTCCTCTTTTGAAAATGTGCGTGTAATGTTATTGCTAACGAACTGCAGCAGCAGCAAGCTGGTTATCAATAGCGAACTGACTGCCAAAAGAGAAACATAAATTGGGACGCCAGAAAAGAGAGGCCAGGAGCATATCAGGAGCCCAGAATATCAGCGATTTGTTTTCGAAGAAAGGTGAGACCGAGGTGAAGTTAGTTTCATATTCGACATTCGTCTCACATTTGGAATACGCTACATTTGGAATACGCTACTTTGCAGAGTCGCGTTAGGGACAGGGTGAAAACTACCAATACAATTAAGAAAAATTTTGACTTTTATAATATTTTTATGAATATAAAACCTCAAAAGGTACAGCAGAGTATTCCAACAATGTCTGACCTACTTCCACACCCTGTACTTTTTCAATAAAGTTTTTTTAAAAAGAGATAGAAAATCGCTAATCTCTGAAAATAGCATGAAATACTCACTAATCTCAATAACTTTTTAAAACTTGCATCAAAAAATCTCAATTATACAACAGATTATTCTAATAATGTCTGGTATACTTCCACACCCTTTACATTTTCAATAAAGTTTTAAAATAATGATAGAAAATTGCTAATCTCTGAAAATAGCATGAAATCCTCACTAATCTCAATAACCTTTTCAAACTTGTGGTGGTCACACAGCTGCAGGTCAACCAGGAGCTAGTCTGTGGTTTGATTGTGACAGTATAACCAACGTGTATTTGCACCAATATGCTTTCCACCAAATGCATCAGAGGACCGCCAGGGAGATGGACAGGAAGGGACCAGGAACTCTGTGTGGTCCGTCATAGGAGACCAAAGTCCACTTGGGGACTAGGTCCAACATTGTCACACCAGCAAACAGGCCGATGTTGACAGCTCAACCGCCCCACACCACAGGGGAGGTTAGATGGGCAACAGAGAGAAGAAAGTATAATTAGAGAATGCAAAGCGACAAATAACAGTTACAATAACAGTATGGGTGAGGTCCCCACCAGTCAAGTGTGATTTAGTGCAGTAGTTAAGCAAACTAAAGCGCTTTTGATGTAGCCCTAAACGCCAAGACAGCCAGTTTGACAGATAACACAATTAATGAAGCACTGCAGCACAACTCGTTGTGAAATGTAGCCTGAAATGTAGCATGAAATGTAGCATTGTGAAATGGACCATGAAATACTTAGTGAAATAATTATATATGTATTGTACATAAAATGAATTGGTATTTTAATTAATTCATGACACATTTAAGAACACATTTATGTATTTAATGTCTATTTTAATTAATTCATGACACATTTAAGTAATTATTTAATAGTGTATTTATTTAATGGTGTATTTATTTAATTCATTGTGGCACTTTTAGTCCTCCATAGCCTGCAGACATTAAAACATTGAAAAAGTGTGATACAGGAGAAGAAATTAATGCGTTGCACATGCTACTAACAAACAGGTTTACGATTACAACTCTAACATGCTAAATTCAATTTGCCAAAATGCTGTAACCATTGAAGCACAAGACTTTGAGCGTAATCACAAAACAGGACGTATGGAAAGGAAGAATGGCCACCACACCAAAGTTTTTAATACTTGTCTTCAGCCAAGTGTCTGTTTGGGCATACAAGCTCGCATCATGCTTACTAAAAACATTGATGTTTCAGATGGACTTGTTAATGGTGCCTTTGGGACAGTTGTCCAAATAATGTATGATACTAACAAAGATTTCCCCTCTCTAATACATGTTGAATTTGATGACAGCAAAATTGGACAGCAACAAAGAGCTAAAATGCACAAACCAAGTAATACTACACAAAACATCACAATCATTAAACCTGAAGAAGAATGAACGTTATCACCAATACTTTAAAACATCAGGCAAACAGTGGGGTTTAAATATATTGTCAGACTGATCAAAACATTGAAGTCAACACTCCATGTAATACAAATCTAGAATCATTAGTCTTCCACATTCCACAGTTTCAATTATTTGCTGCAGTTGTATACAGGCCACAAACATACCAAGTTGATCTATTCAAAGAACATTTATTACACCTTATTGACGAAATTAATACTTTTCCAGGAGGTAAGATTATCATGGGGGACTTCAACGATAATCTTCTTACTTTTCAAACACTATTTGAAAAACACAATTACATTCAATTAGTCAACTTTCCAACCACTGATGCCAACCCTATAATAGATCATGTATACACAAAATATGTAAAATTCCACATCACTCGAATTGTTGTCAACCTATTACAGTCACCATAACCCTATTCTTATTCACATAAAGTAGCCAAAGCATTATCTGAAAAACAGTAGATGTTTAACCAGAAACACAACGCAACCTAGACACATTACTATTGTCACGGACCTGCTAAATGTTCCATGCGCCCTCTAGAGGTTAATTTAATCCTACCTCAAGTTGTTTTAGACTAGTGATGGGAAGTTCGGATCATTTTACTGATTCGGTTCTTTGAATCTCGTTCAGTATCTTTTTTCGAGTCATTCGTTCATGGGGGGGGGGGGGGGGGGGGGGCTATCCGTCCACTGCAAACACGTATCATATTCTCATGTAGGTTAGTGCATGACATGTGCACCAGCAGATACTATTTTAAAAGAAATTCCTGCATTACATTAAAATAATGTATCATGACAGTTTGTATGATTTGGTCATTTATTATCACACTAGCATTTAATTACCACGGCAAACAATTACACTGCACTAAACTGTAAGTGTAAATGTAAAGTGAAAATAACAAAACCAGTCAGTATGATGACTTGAGCGAATATCATTCACGTCTTACTAAAACAGCAGCCACGCGAAAGGGAATGAGGAAACTGTTTCCTCTACTAAAAAATACAATGCGGGTCACGTGAAAAAAGGATCCAAAGACTCGCAGAAAGACCGAGTCGGGAAATGAACGAATCGTTTGGTTCCTCCAGTACAGAGCCTATGCAGGTCACGTGAAAAATGATCCAAAGACTCGTAGAAAGATTGAGTCGGGAAATGAACGAATCGTTCGTTTCCTCCAGCTACCAGTACAGAGCCTATGCAGGTCACGTGAAAAATGATCCAAAGACTCGTAGAAAGACCGAGTCGGGAAATGAACGAATCGTTCGTTTCCTCTAGCTGCCACTACAGAGCCTATGCAGGTCACGTGAAAAATGATCCAAAGACTCGTAGAAAGACCGAGTCGGGAAATGAATGAATCGTTCCCTCTAGCGTTTCCTCTAGCTACCACTACAGAGCCTATGCAGGTCACGTGAAAAATGATCCAAAGACTCGTAGAAAAGACCGAGTTGGGAAATGAACGAATCGTTCCCTCTAGCGTTTCCTCTCGCTACCAGTACAGAGCCTATGCAGGTCACGTGAAAAATGATCCAAAGACTCGTACCCGAAGACCGAGTCGGGGAATGAACGAATCCTTGTAAGGATTCGTTCAAAATGAACAAATCGTTCACGAACGACACATCACTATTTTAGACAAAGTAGCTTTTCAGTGAGAAAGTGGTTTAGTCGTCTCCCAGTTGCAAGTGAGAGTATTATTTTAGTTCAGTAATCCTGTATCTCCAATATATTTGTAGCCTTAAGACGGCATCATCTGCAAGTGTTCAAGTTAATATGCAGTTATATATTATATTATTTCCTTATTGTTGTACAATTAGCTCTGTATAGAGATCGCCAGGTGGTTAGCACTTTTGCTAGCGATTTAGCATGCAAATTCCATTCGGTTTAGTTAGGCTACTCTACTGTCATCAGCTATTACATGTATGTTGTACATGTCATCTTGTTTAATCCTGTGATATTGTGGCGTAAGAGTGAATATACTTACCGTGGTCTCGTATTTCTGTGTTACAGTTTTACAATTTCTCTTTATTAAACCTGCCAATTCGACACTTGCTTGTTCCTTGGAGGGATGATTGAGGGAGTGTTTAGCTCGCTGTATAGCCAGACATACGTTCTCTAGGAGCAACGTTTGGTGAGGACAGTACAACTATTATTATTCATATTACTATTTACATATTTTACCATTTGTAATGTTAAACCTGCTGTGAGGACATCTAAACAGTGGACCAGTGAGGCTATGGAGGATCTGTGGGCATGCTTGGACTGTACTGACTGGGATATGTTCACGACTGCTACCAACATTCTGGATGAACTCACAGAGGCTGTGACATCGTACATCAGCTTCTGTGAGGACTGCTGTATTCCAACACGCACCAGGGTGAACTTCAACAACAACAAGCCCTGGTTCTCAGCAAAGCTCAGAAGGTTGAGGTCGGAGAAAAAGGAAGCATTCAGGAGTGGGGCCATGCCATGTACCAGCCTGTCTCAAGTTCTCCACCATCATCCCTGTGCCCAAAAATGACTACAGACCCGTCAACCTGACCTCTGTGGTAACAAAGTCTTTTGAGCGCCTGGTGGTCCTGGACCCCTGCAGTTTGCCTACAGAGCCAACAGTTCTGTGGACGACGCAGTTAACACGGTCCTCCACTTCACACTACAGCACCTGGACTCCCCAGCATCCTACGCCAGGATCCTGTTTGTGGATTTCAGCTCTGCCTTCAACACCATCATCCCCGCTCTGCTTCAGGACAAGCTCTCCCAGCTGAACATGCCTGACTCCACCTGCAGGTGGATCACTGACTTCCTGTCTGACAGGAAGCAGTGTGTTAAGCTGGGAACACAAGTCTCTGACTCCCAGTCCATCAGCACCGGATCTCCTCAGGGCTGCGTCCTTTCCCCTCTGCTCTTCTCCCTGTACACCAACAGCTGCACCTCCAGTCATCCGTCCGTCAAACTCCTGAAGTTTGCGGACGACACCACCCTCGTTGGGCTCATCTCTGGTGGGGATGAGTCTGTCTATAGGTGGGAAATTGACAACCTGGGGCCTCATGTATAAAGGATTGCGCAGCTTTCATACCAGAAGATGGCGTATGGCCAAAACTCGAAAAGTACCTACGCACAGAAATATTCACATGTATAAAACCGGTCGTACGCCAGGTCCTGCGCACCTTTCCTTTATAAATCACAATCAACGTGAGATTGACCGCACGTGAACGAGCCACTGACCCCGCCTTTCCTCCTCCCATAAATTTATATGCAGATGGACTATAAATGCGCTCCTGAGGTAATTTCTTTGTCTGAATTACCGTATTTCTTCGAATAAACGCCGCCCTTGAATAAACGCCACACCAAAAATGAACGTTATTTAATAAACGCTGCAGCATTTATTCGAAGAAATACGGTGACTGTGAGATTGAGGTTCTGACAACAGAGGTGGAGGCGAGAAAATGTGTCCTGTTTGTCGGCCTGTCATCAGGTATTAGCGACAAAAGAAAGTCGGCGGCATGGACTATTTCTTGTTTTTAACCTGTAGGAGATTTAGCTAAATGTAAAGTGCATTACAAATAAAATCACTATTATTATTATAGGGCCATAAATGATGTGGGTTCAGAGAACCGGACCATGGCAGAAATTAAAAAGAAATGGTCGATGTAAAACTTAAAATGAAGAAACGAGTGGTGGCGCATCGTAACAGCATGGCAGCTATAGGGTTAGCGTGACATGCATTGCCTGAGTGATTTTGTCGTTCGTTTGGCACCCTCAAGTTTAACAGAAGTTATTGGGTGTGCTTTGCCTTCGGCAAGGGCACAACCTTTGTTCTCTCACATATATATTTTTGGGTGTGCTTTGGCAAGGGCACAACCTTTGTTCTCTCACATATATATTATTATTATTTTTATTTATTTTTGCCCCCCTAAAACTCAGTCAATATTTGGCCTACATAGACAACCTAGGTGTCAAAAGTTTCGTCTTGGTAGCCATTGAGTTGCTTCTATTGGGATTTACGTTCCGTTGCATGGTTTAAGTGGAAATTAAGTTTTTGTGGCGAAAAGTGAAGCTAACGGTGGCTAACTTGCTAGCCACAGTCAATGACGCTACTTACGTCACTAACGTCACGAAAACTCGCGTGACTACCTCTAGCAGAACATTAGTTTAGCAGCTTGTTAACTTCTGGGAGATAGCTAAGCTAACTGCTTTACTGCAAGGCAGCTGCAGAAACGCCACAAGCAAAGAGGCCAGGGTGATAACTATTTACAAATTTTACTTTGTGATATGACACACAATTGTGACGTGTAATGTACAATATAAGCTGATTTTATTAAGGAAGTACATCTACTTTCGGAAACAGTAGTCTACTATGTCACTGAAGTATTAGCATCATGACATTAGCCTCTGTTGCCCGGGCAACACATACTACAGTGGTCTATGATGCATCTGTTTTCAATCGTTAAAATAAACATTCCTCACAAATACATTTTCGTTGTAGGATTTATTATGACATTACATTACAAGTAAACGATTTGTGGGTGAAATTATCATTACCTGTGGTTTCAAACCAGTGTTGCTCACTGCAACGCTGTAGCCTACGCGAGACACTACAAAAACATCTACACAGCTGTAGGAAGTCAAACGGCGACAGAACATGTTCGGCACTCCCCTTACTTAAACCAAAAGTCTATCTAACTACTAACCTTAACTTCATTGCCACAGCCAGGAACGTTAAATCCAATTCAACCAACGCAATCGCTACCAAGACGAACGAACACAGCAGTAGTGTAGTACTGTACCGTAGTAGTACAATTTACCGGGGCAGCTTCTCCACACAGGGCTATATGAGTATATCACACTTGGCGTTGTTACTGACAACGATCTCTACCACTGAGCTTTTTATGAAAGCGATTTTCCACTAAATAAATGTCAAGCTTATTTACGTTTTTGGGGGCATATTTTCAGTTAGCAGATGGTACTGTTTGAATCGCGATTCCATCTTCTACTGCCGGTAACGTCTAGAATAATCTTCAAAGGGGGTTCTTTATTCATGAATGAATGCAATATGAGTAGGCTAAATTCCTTAAAATATCACGAGAAGGGAAAAACTTAAAAGGACGTTTAAATCATAGAGATTAGGTCAATTTTTACACCGGTCTGCCAAATTTATTCGTTTTGATTCAACGATGAGGCTGCCTCTTGCAGGGGAAATGAGAAGACATCTATTTCATTCTACACTTCACTCGTATTTTCAGTTGTAAATGAGCAGCAAAAAAATGCTTTTAAATCTATGTAATCTTTATAAATAATAAGTATGCATTTTTATATAAAATATACAGAAATATCAGTTGTAAAAATGTAATTCAAAAACGGACCCCTATGCAACCGACGCAAGCACACCCTACAATTTCCCCAGAAATTGTACCCTCTCTAGTTGGGTGTGCTTTGCCTTCGGCAAGGGCACAACCTTTGTTCTCTCACATATATATTATTATTATTATTTTTATTTCTTTTTGCCCCTCTAAAACTCAGTCAATATTTGGCCTACCTAGACAACCTAGGTGTCAAAAGTTTCGTCTTGGTAGCGATTGAGTTGCTTCTATTGGGATTTACGTTCCGTTGCATGGTTTAGGCTGAAGTTAAGTTTTTGTGGCGAAAAGTGAAGCTAACGGTGGCTAATTTGCTAGCCACAGTCACTGACGTTACTAACGTCACTAACGTCACGAAAACACGCGTGACTACCTTTGGCAGAACATTCGTTTCGTATCAGTTAACTTGGGGGATAGCTAGGCTAACTATAGCTTTACTGCAAGGCAGCTAATTTGCTAGCCACAGTCACTGACGTTACTAACGTCACTAACGTCACGAAAACACGAGTGACTACCTTTGGCAGAACATTCGTTTCGCATCTGTTAAGGGATAGCTAGGCTAACTATAGCTTTACTGCAAGACAGCTGCAGAAACGCCACAAGCAAAGAGGCCAGGGTGATAACTATTTACTCATTTTACTTTGTGATATGACACACAATTGTGATGTGTAATGTACAATATAAACTAATATTATTAAGGAAGTACATCTACTTTTGGAAACAGTAGTCTACTATTTCACTGAAGCATTAGCATCATGACATTAGCCTCTGTTGCCCGGGCAACACATACTACAGTGGTCTATGATGTATCTGTTTTCAATCGTTAAAATACACATTCCTCACATATACATTTTCGTTGTAGGATTTATTCTGACATTAGTAAACGATTTGTTGGTGAAATTACCATTACCTGTGGTTTCAAACCAGTGTAGCTAACTGCAACGCTGTAGCTTACAGGAGACACACTACAAAAACATCTACAGTACACAGCTGTTTAGGAAGTCAAACGGTGACAGAACATGTTCGGCACTCTCCTTACTTAAATCAAAAGTCTATCTAACTACTAACCTGAACTTCATTGCCACAGCCTAAACGTTGTCAATCTGTTCATGAAAATAATTAATTTCAGCCTAAACCGTACAACGGAACGCTAAATCCAATTCAACCAACGCAATCGCTACCAAGACGAACACAGCAGTAGTCTACTAGTACTGTACCGTAGTAGTACAATTTACCGGGGCAGCTTCTCCACACAGGGCTATATCGCATTTTGCGTTGTTACTGACAATGGTCGCTACCAGTGAGCTTTTTATGAATGAGCGATTTTCCACTAAATAAATGTCAAGCTTATTTACGTTTTGGGGGGCATATTTTCAGTTAGCAGATTGTACTGTTTGAATCGCGATTCCATCTTCTACTGCCGGTAACGTCGTAGAATAATTTTCAAAGGGGGTTCTTTATTAATGAATGAATGCAATATGAGTAGGCTAAATGCCTGAAAATATCACGAGAACTGAAAATTTTAAAAGGACGTTTAAGTCATAGAGATCAGGTCAATTTTTACACCGGTCTGCCAAATGTATTCGTTTTGATTCAGGCTGCCTCTTGCAGGGGAAATGAGAAGACATCTATTTCATTCTACACTTCACTCGTATTTTGAGTTGTAAATGAGCAGCAAAAAAAAAAGATGCTTTTAAATCTATGTAATCTTTATAAATAATAAGTATGCATTTTTATATAAAATACACAGAAATATCAGTTGTAAAAATGTCATTAAAAAACGGACCCTGTGCAACCGACGCAAGCAAGCACACCCTACAATTTCCCCAGAAATTGTACCCTCTCTAGTTACAGTTGTTTTCAAATGCTTACACACATTTTTTTTACTTGTCCTCTTTTTTTCAAAACTTAACACACAAATCCAACAACTGCACACACAAAATGCAAAATGCCTCGCTTCTCTTGCAAAATGAAGCACTGCAATCAAAATATCACAAACACGTCTCTAAAGCACACATTTGTCTCATGTTGCAAACACTTTTACCATTATATTACATTTTTGGATATATCATATACACACAGTTATTCAAAACCTAAAGCTCTTCTTTCATGAGCTCCTTTGTACATTTCTGTACAAGATTGAAAGTAAATGGCAGAGATGATGAAAAAATCATGGTAAACACGAAAACAACATTGAAACCAAACATATTTTTTTACTGTAACCATTTGTGGTTGTGAATACAGTATTACACAGTACGAAAGAAAGAGTGTAGTAGGACAGAAACCAAACCTAAATTTGAAAAAGGTGATTACGGAATGGCGTTTGTGTGTGTGCCATGAACTGTAGCATACAGTACTATTTTCTACAATATTGTCAGAACGTCTTCTTACAGTCACTGTACTGTTGGACAGTATGATACAGTAATCCACCAAACTGACCAATCATGCAGTGCACTGCAGTCAATGGATGCATGGGTGCTAAAATATATGTTTGTGTATAGTCTACCGTGTGGAGTGCTGAAACAGCTATTATGTGTACATTAGAACATGTGTACATTACAGTAGATTGTTACATGCCTGTTATAATTTCTACAGTAAAGGTTCAAATTATACCCACCACTGTAAATCGACTCAAATTAGGCTATTTATAGGCCTATTCTAAAGCCATGATTGGTTGGTGTTGAGTAAAGCGTTTGCACATGTGAGGAGTTAGTGTGAGGCACTGATGAATTAGTGTGGCATTTTGATTAGTTGCGTTTGAAAAAGGAAATCAAGATGCTTCCTGTTAGAAATGTGTGTGTTATGTGGAGAATTGTGTGTTGTGTTTTGCAAAAGTGTCAAATGCCCAAAATTTGCGTATGGTTTTGCAGATTTGAGTTGTGGTTCTGGTGTTTGGGTGTCAGGTTTCAGAAATTGTGTGAAAAGTAAGGAATTTGTGTGTCAGCATTTGAAAAAAACTGTAAGTGGTGGCGGATTAAACAGAAGGCTATATAGCATTGCCCGTTTTGGCATTTTGATGTGATCATCCACATTAATGATCAAACTTTTATTTTTATGTTTTTTGAATAGTCAACGTCATAAACGTAGTAGTGGAAACTTTATTTTGTAATGTTTGGTGAGTTTCGGCACTTTTCAGTTAGAATTCGCCACGTTACAGAGCCAGACAAGACTTTGCGGACGGTCCGCACATTCTCACGTCTGCTCAAAACTTTCCGTGACGGCCCGCACATTTTCACGTCAAGTAAATCTTTATACATCACAAAGTGTGCGTGAAAACCAGCGTACTCAAGCTTTTGTGCGTACGCAACGTTTATATGAGGCCCCTGGTGACCTGGTCCCAGCAGAGGCTGAGAAGGCTGAGGAAATTTAGCATGCCAACCAAAATTCTCAGCAACTTTTACGGAGGTACGGTCGAGAGCGTCCTTACCACATCAATCATAGTATGGTATGGACACTGCACTGCCCAGGACAGGAAGGCACTATTTTATTCTGACTGTATATTTATATATTTCTCTCTTTTTATTGTAATTATGTGGAAGGTGGACATTGCACTATAAGAATTTCATTGTACGGACTAACTTTGTTAACCGTATACATAATAATAAATATCTTGAATCTTGAATTTGGTGTAGCCAGAACAACTTAGAGCTCACTTAAGACAGTGGAGATGGTTGGGGACTTCACCTTGTGCGACTCCCCAGTCAACACTGGAGTTCTTCCGCTTGCTGGGCACTATCCTCTCCCAGGACCTCAAGTGGGAACTGAACATCAGCATGTTCAGTTCCCACAGTTCAGGGACGTTTGATATCAGCTTTGGCAGGGACATCAATAGTCCCTTTTTTTTCGCATTCATTTGAGCGCAAATAGTGATTTTTTTAGCTTCATGTAATAATGTTTTTATGTTTTAGTCAATATAAGATGATCGGTAGGTCTCATTTAGAAACTCTCTTTAGTTTTGTAAATCTTTAGTTTTTGTAATTTCTTAGCCTACCTCAATTCTGACTTGTGTGCCGAGTTCAACATCTGGGGTTGGGACTTCTGTGTGCGTGCGGCAGTGGCTATTTGGCAAGCTCAGAAGAGCGCTCTGACATGGAATTCTGCGTGCATCGCTTTGTGTTTTCGGTTAAACACTTTTACAAGCGTTGATTGGGATACTGCGTTTATTTTTTTCCGGGATTATCAATCTAAATTAATGCACTGACTAATAAAGTAAATTGTTAAAACTAAAAATTTTACTGGGGCACAGCAGATTTATACTGGGACACGTGCCCCAGTAAAAAGGGTCTAACGACGCCCATGAGCGTAGTATTTGTAGCCCAAGGGTTTGAAGTTCAAGCAGAGTGAAACTTGGTTTTAAATTTCCTTTGCCTTTTTGCAAACACCCAACACAATGATCAATACTACAAAAGATGTCAGCTTCAACTGCCTGATACTAACCAACCGATTTCTTACATGTTGATAAATATCTACTTTATTATTGGTGGCCAAGCCGCGAAGCGGCGAAGCCACCATAAGGGTTTCTACCTTTTCTTATAATTATTGGGTGTGCTCAAGCCTTCGGCGAGAGCACAACCTTTGTTCTTGTCACACTAGTGACACGGTTAAAAGCAGGTGTTATCCTTGGGCCACAGTCACACAGCCGAGAGACAGATGCAGAAAATGTTTTTTAATGATATAATAAAGGATAAAAATGTCCAAATACTAAAAACAATGTAAATGTCTCGTAGCCTATGGCTACTTTGGCGTATGTCCCCTCCGATCCAAGAACGCCGTCGGCTCCGCGCCTGCAGTGCGTAGGCCTGCCTGGACAACAATAATAATTGGCTACTTTTGATTCGCACAGTGACAAGTAACTGTGTAGGGGAGATTCAAGTACTTCCCTTTACGTTCATCGGACGAGCCGTGGTTGTGCCTCCGGAGTCCGAATGGGAGCAGCGGAATTTTGATCGACGCTTCTCTGTGCTCCTGCGTGTGTCCCAGTAGAATCCGGCCTTCTGTTCAATCTCCGCTCCTTTTTGAAGGAGTTCCTCTCATTGGTTGGCCAATCAGTTGGGGATCATTTAGCAGTGATGGGCTGCGTCCCTGTCAGCTGGGGAGTTCCCTCCCCCCGTCCCTGACGTCAAACAGCACACACAACACCATGCACACAATCACAGCAAACAACACGAAAATACCACAGCAACCAATATGAAAACACCACAGCAAACAATAGTCAAAACCAAACCAAAACAGACAACATAGGCTGGCCAACTGACATCTGTGACACTTCCCCCCCCGTTTCTTTTGTTGTCGTCCCGACAGCAGGCCATATCTACTCTCCATACCTGTGGGGTTTCTGTCCTCTGCCTGGTCGTTGTGACCGTCTTAATACCTGTCCTTGCTCTGGCACTTCCTCCTGGACTAGGGGTAACCTTACTTCCTCTCCAACTACTGCATCAGGAACACCTGTTCTTGCATGAGGGGATACCACTCTTGGGGGCAAAAACAAAGGCATGAATAAAGGTCTACTTATTGTCCCATTTCCTTCGACCATACCTGGCCCTGCTGCTTCCTCAGATATAGCAGCTGGTTCTGAGGCAATTGTGCAGAGCATCAAGTTGTTACGATGGGTGGTTCTTTCTGGGCCCTGCTGTCCTTCTGGTTTGATCCGGTACACCGGTTGACCAGGTTGGATCTGTGCCACCACAACGAATGGTTTGGTCTGCCAACGTGGGGCCAGTTTGTCCTGATCGTGCCTACGAAAGTTACGAAGTAACACTCGCTCTCCTGGCAGAAGGGACATCCGTTTTGTTGTGCGGTCGTACCTGTCTTTATCCCGTTGTTGTTGTTTCTTTGCGTGGTCTGCCACATGGTTGTAGGCTTGCAAAAGTATTTGATGGTGGTGGTGAACCCACCCCTCCAGATTGTATCTCCTTTCCTGGTGCGGTGCTCCTGTCACCACTTCCACCGGTAACCTGGCGTGGCGGCCATGCAACACAAAGTGAGGGGTTAAACCTGTAGTACTGTGAATAGTGTTATTATAAGCTTGTAGTAGGGCCGGGAGATGATCCGGCCAGTGTGGTTTCCTGTCATCCTCTAAAGTTGCTAGAAGGGACAGTAATGGTTAAACCGTTCACATGCTCCATTACCCTGAGGGTGATAGGGGGTGGTACGAGTCTTCGTACAACCATACAAGGAGCAGAACTGGGCCATGAGCTGGGATTCAAAAGCTGGGCCACGGTCAGATAAGATTCTCTCTGGACATCCCTAGGTCTGAATAACTGTTCGCCACAAAGCCTGGACTGTGGTCCCCGCCGTTTGGTCCCTAGTTGGCACTGCCCATCCAAATCTTGAAAAAAGGTCAGTCATGACTAGGATATAGGGATAACGATCGTTAGGTCTCCCAAGGGATAAGTAGTCAATGACTATTGTTTCTAAGGGGTAGGAACTCACAATAGGCACCAGCGGTGCCCTTACCTCTGGCCTTGCCTTGCTGTAGGTACATTGTGGGCAGCGTGCTGCCCAGTTCTTGATGTCATCGCCAAGTCGGGGCCAAAAGAAAGTTCTCCGCAGGGCCGCCTCAGTCCGAGTTGTGCTCATGTGTCCTGTAGCAGCATGGTACTTTTCCCACAAAGAAAAAGTGCAGGCGGGGGGCACCACAATCTGTGCCCGCCATTCTCCAGTGTGTCTTTCCTTAATGTTCCTACACAAAACCCCATCAGTTATTTGTAGCCTTACCCAGTGTCGCAACAGCCTCTTTGCTAGTGGGGCGGCCATCCTCCTCTCCAATGCATCTGGTTTTGTGCCCTTTTTGAGCCAACCGCAGACTAGTTTCAAGGTGGGGTCTGCTTGTTGGTGAGCCTCCCAGGTTTCATCCGGTTGGTCAGTTTGTGTCAAGGGGTCCACCATTTGAGCCTCGGTTACTCCCACCATCACTGCTCCTTCGCTCGTGTCTTCTCCAAATGGCAGCCTGGATAGAACCTCTGCATTTTTGTTAGCCACACCAGGACGATACTTGATACAGAACTGGAAATTTTCCAGCTGTCCAACCCATCTTTGTTCAACTGCTCCCAGTTGGGCCGAGTCGAGATGCACCAAGGGGTTGTTATCTGTGAAGCATGTGAAGTTTGCCCCCCAGAGGTAATCCTTAAACTTCTCAGTTACTGCCCATTTGAGCGCCAAAAGTTCAAGCTTAAACGAGCTGTAGTTGTGATCATTTCTTTCGGTTACGTGTAGGCTCCTACTAGCAAAAGCGATCACCCTTTCCTTTCCATCCTGTACCTGTGACAGAACTGCACCTAAACCCCCCAGGCTGGCATCTGTATAGAGATTGAAAGGCTGATTAAAATCTGCAAAGGCCAGAATAGGGGCAGTAGTAAGGGCTTGTTTTAGTTGCTCAAAAGCAGACTGGCAGTCCGCTGACCAGATGATGGACTTTGTTTTCTTTCCCAATGTAGCAGTCCCAACTAAAAGTGCGTGCAGGGGGGCAGCCACTTTAGCAAATGCTGAAATAAACCTCCTGTAATACCCCGCTAACCCTAAGAATGATCTTACTTTCTTAACTGTGGATGGTGGAGGCCAATTATGTACTGCTGAAATTTTGTCTGGGTCTGTTGATATCCCCTGTTCGCTAACAATGTGGCCTAGATACTTGACCTTCCTTTGGAGAAGCTTGCATTTTCGCGGTTGAAGCTTGAGGCCATGTCTATCCAGTTTTTCGAACACCTGTTCTAAGTGAGTGAGATGAGAGTCAAAGTCAGGGGAGAAAACCAGTACATCGTCCAAATAGATGAGTAGCGTATCGTTCACCATTCCCCCTAAACATCTCTGCATAAGCCGCTGGAATGTTGCAGGTGCGTTGCAGAGACCAAAAGGCATCCTATCGAATTCATAGAGTCCCAGCGGTGTGGTAAATGCAGTCTTCTCTCTGTCCTTTGGGTCCATTTCTACCTGCCAGTACCCACTAGCCAAATCTAATGTTGAGTACCACTGAGACTGTTTAAGACAAGTGAGGGATTCCTCAATGCGAGGGAGGGGGTAGGCGTCCTTGTGGGTTGCAGCATTAAGTTTTCTATAGTCCACACAAAACCGCCATGAACCATCTTTCTTTTTCACAAGAACGATGGGAGCTGCCCATGGGCTAGAACTCTCCCTGACTACTCCAGTGTCCAACATACTTTGTAAGAGGGTTCTCAGATCAGCAAAAAGACTTGGGGGTACGGGGCGGTACCTTTCTCTGCTAGGGGCAGCTGTTCCAGTGGGGATTTGGTGTAGCACTGCATCTGTCCGGCCAAAGTCCTCATCGTGAGCTGCAAACACTCTACTCCACCGTTGCAGGAGAGTGTCCATCTTTTGTTGTTGTTCAGCAGTCAGGTTCTCCCCTTGGAGGGAGTGCACTGGGATTCCAGTGGGCTCCACCCCCTGCACCGTTTGTACGTCCACTTCCACCGTTCCCGGGGATGAAGGTCGAAGCACTAGCTCCCTTTCACCTCTGACCTGCTGGGGGTCAATTTGGTAGACAGTAGCTAGGGGGCGCCTGGTGGGGACAGAGATGGGGTAAGGGTTAGTGTTCTGGATACAAATAGGAAACTTCCCATCTTTTACCCAAGCTAGGGTCCGAGCCACCTGCCACTCCGTTTCCTCTTCTGCCCCTTCCACTAAAACACAATATTGAGGTAACTTTGGTGAGGTGCATACCTGGGTCCACAGGATCATTTCGCTTCGTGCAGGTATCTCCACCACTTCTCTTCGTGTTAGTCTAGTGACCCCCACCTTACTATCTGTTGATTCGTCACAGTTGGTCTTATTACATACCGCAAAAGCTCTGTCCCATTCTTCACTGGCTTTAGCTGACACCGTAAGGCCAAAAGCAGTCCGTCCAGGATGGGTGCTTTGAAACACAGCTTTCCAGCATTCTGAAATGATGTTCATCCCTAGAATTCCCTTCTCTGCGCTTAGGCAGCCATCTTCAACGATGAGCACCCCCTTTCCAGGTACGGACACCCCTCCTATGACAAAGTCCAACATTACATATCCTGTATAGGGTATTTTTAGCCCATTGGCTGCTTTAAGAGACAACCAATTCAGTCCCTCCGCTTCTTGTAAGTCGATATGGCTAAGCCATTTCTTAAAAAAGGACTCACTAAACAGTGTTACCTGGGAGCCTGTATCTAATATACATGGAAGTTTTACACCCCCCACTTCTACCTCTACCCCTGGGCAAACTCCTACAAGATCAGGCCCTAAGATCCCACTCCTCTCAGCCCACTCCCCAGCCACTCGCCCTTCAGTAGCTGAGGATGTTAGTTTAAAGGAGCCCTCCCCTGTTGGCCTTGAGGGCAGTAGCGTTGAACATGCCCAACTTGGTCACATATTCTACATATGGGTCGACCTTGATGATCCCACCTGAATGTTGCTGTGGGTTGAGGAGAACGGGGGTATCGGTCTGGCCGCGTAGGTCTGTGTTGGAAGTTCTGAGTTTCTCCAATTGGGCTAGTAGAAGGAGCAGGTGACATCTGCCTACGAATCTCTTCCACTAGGGTTTTGCTCAGAGTGGTCAGGTGATCTTGTATATCCGACCGCAACTCTAACCTTACAGTCTCTTTCCATTTCTCCAGGTCTTGTTTTGGGTCACTCTGCAAATTGGTGTTGTGATTGGGTACCAACACTCTAGAGGACACTGCTGACTCTCTCCTACGCACCTCAGCCTCAAGAGCCAGAGCTTCTGTACAGACAGCTGTATAAGCAAGTTCTGGTTGTCGTCTAAGAAGTCTGGATAACTCTTCCTCTACTGTTCCCGGTCTTAGGCCTAATACAAGCTGGTCTCGGACTGTCTTTTCATCTTGGGCCGACCCCATCGGTTCCAACTCCCGCCATCTGTTAAACAATTCTTGTAGACGTAGAATAAAATCCTCTACACTTTCTCCCTCTAACTGTCTGCACCTGAAGAACTGTATTCGGAGTTCAGCTTATGGGGTAACTTTTCCAAACAGTTCTTGCAAGGATTTAAAAAGGACCTCTGCAGTTTGTCTTTTTGTAATGTCCAACAACATTACTTTCCTTTCAGCTTTACCCTCTAAAGCCCCCAAAATAAAATCAATCTTCTGTCTCTCACTTAGCCCCTGAGCCCGTAACATGGCCTCCATCTGCTTAACCCACGCTTGAAATTTAATATTGCCATTTCTTTCTCCAGAAAATTTGGGTATCCATGCAGCACACATAAACCATGGCATTACCATTGTGTTTACAACCCCACCTTCATTAGCTAAAGGATTCTGTTCATCTGCCATCTCGTATGATAGACTGTAGAAACCAAGGATCCTGCCGACTACGCCACTTATGTCACACTAGTGACACGGTTAAAAGCAGGTGTTATCCTTGGGCCACAGTCACACAGCCGAGAGACAGATGCAGAAAATGTTTTTTAATGATATAATAAAGGATAAAAATGTCCAAATACTAAAAACAATGTAAATGTCTCGTAGCCTATGGCTACTTTGGCGTATGTCCCCTCCGATCCAAGAACGCCGTCGGCTCCGCGCCTGCAGTGCGTAGGCCTGCCTGGACAACAATAATAATTGGCTACTTTTGATTCGCACAGTGACAAGTAACTGTAGGGGAGATTCAAGTACTTCCCTTTACGTTCATCGGACGAGCCGTGGTTGTGCCTCCGGAGTCCGAATGGGAGCAGCGGAATTTTGATCGTCGCTTCTCTGTGCTCCTGCGTGTGTCCCAGTAGAATCCTGCCTTCTGTTCAATCTCCGCTCCTTTTTGAAGGAGTTCCTCTCATTGGTTGGCCAATCAGTTGGGGATCATTTAGCAGTGATGGGCTGCGTCCCTGTCAGCTGGGGAGTTCCCTCCCCCCGTCCCTGACGTCAAACAGCACACACAACACCATGCACACAATCACAGCAAACAACACGAAAATACCACAGCAACCAATATGAAAACACCACAGCAAACAATAGTCAAAACCAAACCAAAACAACAGACAACATAGGCTGGCCAACTGACATCTGTGACATTCTCTCACATATATATTATTGGGTGTGCTCAAGCCTTCGGCGAGAGCACAACCTTTGTTCTCTCACATATATATTATTTTTATTATTTTTATTTCTTTTTGCCCCCCTAAAACTCAGTCAATATTTGGCCTACATAGACAACGTAGGTGTCAAAAGTTTCGTCTTGGTAGCGATTGAGTTGCTTGTAGGGTTAGGGTTAGAAACCCTAACCCTGCAGAAACCCCACAAGCAAAGAGGCCAGGTGATAACTATTTACTAATTTTACTTTGTGATATGACACACAATTGTGATGTGTAATGTACAATATAAGCTGATATTATTAAGGAAGTACATCTACTTTCGGAAACAGTAGTCTACTATGTCACTGAAGTATTAGCATCATGACATTAGCCTGTGTTGCCCGGGCAACACATACTACAGTGGTCTATGATGCATCTGTTTTCAATCGTTAAAATAAACATTCCTCACAAATACATTTTCGTTGTAGGATTTATTATGACATTACATTACAAGTAAACGATTTGTGGGTGAAATTATAATTACCTGTGGTTTCAAACCAGTGTTGCTCACTGCAACGCTGTAGCCTACCCGAGACACTACAAAAACATCTACACAGCTGTACAGTAGGAAGTCAAACGGCGACAGAACATGTTCGGCACTCCACTTACTTAAACCAAAAGTCTATCTAACTACTAACCTTAACTTCATTGCCACAGCCTAAACTTTGTCAATCTGTTCATGAAAATAATTAATTTCAGCCTAAACCGTACAACGGAACGTTAAATCCAATTCAACCAACGCAATCGCTACCAAGACGAACGAACACAGGAGTAGTCTAGTACTGTACCGTAGTAGTACAATTTACCGGGGCAGCTTCTCCACACAGGGCTATATCGCACTTGGCGTTGTTACTGACAATGATCGCTACCACTGAGCTTTTTATGAAAGCGATTTTCCACTAAATAAATGTCAAGCTTATTTACGTTTTTGGGGGCATATTTTCAGTTAGCAGATGGTACTGTTTGAATCGCGATTCCATCTTCTACTGCCGGTAACGTCGTAGAATAATCTTCAAAGGGGGTTCTTTATTCATGAATGAATGCAATATGAGTAGACTAAATTCCTTAAAATATCACGAGAAGGGAAAAACTTAAAAGGACGTTTAAGTCATAGAGATTAGGTCAATTTTTACACCGCTCTGCCAAATGTATTCGTTTTGATTCAACGATGAGGCTGCCTCTTGCAGGGGAAATGAGAAGACATCTATTTCATTCTACACTTCACTCGTATTTTCAGTTGTAAATGAGCAGCAAAAAAAAAAAGCTTTTAAATCTATGTAATCTTTATAAATAATAAGTATGCATTTTTATATAAAATATACAGAAATATCAGTTGTAAAAATGTCATTCAAAAACGGACCCCTGTGCAACCGACGCAAGCAAGCACACCCTACAATTTCCCCAGAAATTGTACCCTCTCTAGTTATTATTATGTTTTACCCATGGGAGTCAATGGTAGCCCCTAGACCAGTACCGTAAAAAGTTGTGAAATTTGGCATGTTGAAACTGCAGACCATTAGTATCTACCATACCAAACATGGGCCATGTGAGACAATAGGTGGCACTACAGGCCACGCCCCAATATGTCCATTTTCAAATTGATGCCATTTGCAGGCCATAAGTCCCAAAATTCTGAAATTCATTACCTATGCCTTATTTCTCATGAGGAACAAAAAAGCCTCTAGAAGCTATAACGGCCGCCATATTGGATTTTTCTGTACAATAAAGATTAAGGAAACGCGTTTTTTCACTACTCCTCCTACATTTTTGATTGAATTTTCTTCAAAATTTCCATAGATGATCTCCGGACTGAGCCTCACAAAAGTTATCGTAGGGATTTCTGATTTTCAAAACCGTTTGTCCGGTAGAGCCAATCAAAATATGCAACAAAGCAACCAAACAGGACGTTTGGTCAAATCTCAGCAAATCTTTGAGATATCAACACCAAACTTGGTATGTCACGTGGAAGACACTACAACATGTTACCATGTGCAAAGGCAACTTCATACCTCTAAAAATGATTGATATAAAGCAAATCGAATTTATCGCTAATGCTAAAATAATGCTTTACACATCCGCCGGCCAAAAACTGATACTCTGATTCAATCACTAGTTCATATGAAGACTCTTGAGAATGTTGAGTACACAAATCTGAGAAAAAGTTGACTGTAACATGAAAACTCGATTTTTAGTGAATATTTGAAACATGCATGCTTGGCTAATTTCTAGGGCTGTTTCCCCAAATCCTCTCTCCCTTTGCTCCTGTGCGCGCATGCTCCACATTCTCACACACACAAGGGGCCAGAGCCCCTTGACACACGCATGCTTTATTGAAATTGTGTGCTGACCAAGCCCCCACCCTCGTTTCATTTCATTTCGCTTCCAATCGCAGCTCGCCATTACGAATATAAATTCTTTTTCGGCGGCCATTGTTGTTTTCAACTGGAGTCCCGTGAAAGCCGTGTTGGAGGCAGCCACTTTCGGTAAGTCCTGTTTTTACACATTTTAAGCTAGAATTAATGATTGGGTTTGTGAAAGTACACTACTCTTGAATTATGGTGAAGGTTTAGCACTTTTAGACCTTTTAGATCGTGATTCTGAAGTGACGGAAAACCGAACTCAAAAAGTAGCTACTGTAGCTCTAGCTTTTTTCCTCTTGTGTTTTTAATTAGTGAGTCATTTTGAATCTCGGCGAATTGTTCATCAAAAAGGTCGAGGAGAGCAGCCTTTAGGAGAAAAAGTAATTCCCCACAGACCTGTCGGCTCATAATTTTGATTTGGGGCGTGAAAGTCTTTGTAATAAGCCTATGCGGCACGGAGACCGCATAGGCGGCAGCCATTCCTTGGGCGCCTCATGTTCATAAGTTCAACCTTTTTACAGTTACGTGTACACGTAAAAGGTCGAGGAGGGAAGCCATTAGGAGATGTGGGAATTGTGCTTTTAGCCAGATGCTCCGATTATTTTTGTGATTTGTGGACTTGCAATTGGAGTGATACTGCGTCCCGGGGGTACATTGTTTTGACGTTAGCCTCAGAGTCAGGATCGGCTCGCCCACTGGCAGTGTGTAAACAATTTTGTATTTCACTCAATTCTACTCCAAAAACCTCAGGGAGGACATATTTTTGTAGACGAGGGCCTGCTAAAGATAGCCAGTACATCTGATTTTTCAAGGCGAGCCTGTTTCATTCGTCATATGCCCTGAGAAAGCGAGCTACGTTAGCCAGGCTAGTTTTGCCAATTTCAGTAAGTCAGGCTATTTAAAGGTCTCTGACAGTCAGAATCACTGTTTACAGGCAAAGGTCGAGCTGGTCTTTTGTCAGATGTGTATATATTGACCAGTTTAGAGGTAAAAACTCTTGCAAGAGCCTGGAATCGAACCCGTGTTTTGAGTGACTTTGCATGGGACATTTGACAACCTCAAGAAAAGGCTCTTGTCTTCATTTGCAATGCACCTAGACCATAAGGGGCAATGCTGGGGCCACTTGTAATGTTAGAAAGGCTAGTTACATTAAACATTATTGCTGTCATATACCATGTTCCTTTGATTAAACGCTGCAGCGTTTATTACACAATTATCATTTGTGGTGCAGCGTTTGATAATAAAAAAATAAGAAAAATTGTAGTGCAAAAAGATATTTCAAGGACAGTTCAGCATCCAGATGGCATGTGGGTAAAAACAATCCCTGTATCTGCTGGTACAAGTCCTTATGCTCTTCTATCGCCATCCAGAAGGCAGGAGGGAGAAAAGACTGTGGCAGGGATGACTAGGGTCAAAAAATGATTCACTTGGCCTTTCTCCTGCAGTGCTGGCTGTAAAGGTCCTGAATGCAGTCCTTGTAATACGCTGTGCAGATTTGACCACTCTTGTAGTGTCTTCCTGTCCTAGGCAGTGCTGTTGCCAAACCATGTTGTAATGCCACCAGTCAGTATGCTCTCAATGGTCCAGTGGTAAAAATTGGTCAGTATAGTGCAATCCGTGCCAAGTTTCCGCTGTCACCGCAGAAAAAAGAGCCTTTGTTTCGCTGTCCTTGTAACCACACCAATATGGTGGTCCAACTCGGGTCCTCGCTGAAGTTGATACCAAAAAATCAGAAACTTTTGACTCTCTCCACAGCTGTGCCCTCATGTGAATGGGTGCATGTTCTCCCTGCAGCCGCCTGTAGTCCACTATCAACTCCTTGGTTTTTGCTACATTGAGCAACAGGCTGTTATGCTGACGCCAGGATGTCATTGTTGCCACCTCTGCTCTGTAGGCAGACTCATCACCATTCTTGATGCAGCCGATAATGGTGGTGTCATCAGCAAACTTAATGATGGTGTTGGAGCTGTTAGTGGCTGCACAATCATAGGTGAACAGAGAGTACAACAGTGGGCTTAACACACAACCCTGTGGGGCACCAGTGCTGAGTGTTAGACTGGTTGAGGTGATGTTACCTAGCCGTACTGCCTGTGGCCTGTCTGTCAGGAAGTTCAATATCCAGCTGCACATGGAAGGACTGATGTTCAGGTCCTGTAGTTTCATGATGAGCCTGGATGGTACTATGGTGTTGAAGGCGGCGCTGAAGTCGATGAAGAGCATCCGCACGTATATGTTGTTCTGATCCAGGTGAAAGAGAGCAGTGTTCAAGGCCAAAGCTACAGCATCCATCTGTAGACCTGTTCGGCCTATATGCAAACTGGATTAGGTCTAATGCAGGTGACAGGCAGGATGTAATGTGGTCTTTGACTAACCTCTCAAAGCATTGACAACAGAAGTGAGTACAACAGGGCGGTAATCATTGAGACAGCTCACTGATGGTTTCTTAGGGACTGGGATGATGGTGGCCCCCTTGAAGCTATTGGGGACGACATACTGCGACAGGGAGAGGTTAAAGATGTCAGTGAACACCCCTGCCAGATCAGGAGCACATGCCTTGAGAACACAGCCAGGGATGTTGTCAGGTCCTGGAGCTTTATGCACATTCACTCTAAGTGATAAGTTTAAGGTTGTTATAGAGGTTGTTAGCAATCTAAGGAAACCTCTATTCCCTTGTGTACACTACAGCATCCAGCAAACAAAGTATGTTGTTTTGTGTCTGTATTTTACTTTGGTGAACGTTATTTACATGCTGCACATGTCATTGTATGTTCATATTAAGCTAATGTGGTCTTTATTTTCTCATTACAGCGTGAGTTTAGTTTTAACGTTAGATTTGGAGAAGAAGCTTCAAATAAACCTGTAACAAGTAAGACACTTGTGACTGCCAGTGCTTCATGGGAATTATAGTACACTACACTTGTGAATTACTTGTGTAATAAATACTGTGTTTTAATTTAAACCAATTATATTAACCGTTTTCTGATTTTTGGGGGGAGGCGTTTAATCGAGGGTGCCATTTATTACATAATGTTCATTTTTGGTGCAGCGTTTATTCCAGGGCAACGTATAATCAAATAAAAACTGTAATTTTCTTCCCAGCATTGCAAACACTAACAGGCAAAAGCAGTGGTGCCCAGATATGTTTCATAGGACTGGCAAAAAAGAGAAGCACAAAGGTACAACATCCTCCCACTACCATTATCTCAAATTCACTCTCCTGAGTTTCCTCTATGTATATCTGTAACTGCTATAGTATGGGCCTATATGAAAGTTTCAAAGAAAAAGTGTAATAATGCAGAATACAGGAAATGGGAACAGTGTGCTGGTGTGGAAAGTCCCCACAAACTGCAGAATGGCCAGAAAATATTAGATTTTACATTAGATTGTATCAAGGCCCAATTGCAAAAGAGGTCCAAAGGATATTTACAATTGTAGTAGGCCATTAATATGTTCAGGGGTGTAATTTGTTGGATAAGAAGCCCCACCCCCAACTCCAGAGTTGATGTTATCTTTACATATAGATAGACATTAGCTCTACCGTGGTCCAGTTGCCCGCATGACTCTTGTCAGTTATCGAAGCCCATTACATGGTTTTTAATTTTCGAAACCGTTTGCCCGGTACCGACAATCAAAATGTGCCGTTAAGCCAGCAAACAGGAAGTTGGGTCGTATCTCAGCAAATCTTTGATGGATTCACACAAAACTTGCTGCATGTACTCGTTGCTCTCTTCTGAGGATGTCTAAAATGTTTTCTGGGTCATTTGACTGCTTGGCCACCTCATTGCTGCTTGCAGCTATATTTGGATTTGGTCAGATTTGGTATCCCATTGGTAAGTCTGCAGCATGGATTTTTCTATACAGTGACAATTTGTGAAGAATATACATTTTTCAATGGTTCGCAATGTTTTGGAGTAATCCGCCATTGCTGCTTGCAGCTATATTTAGGGTTCCTCCGGTAGGAGAACCCTATTGTTATTGGTGGTATTATTAGGGTTCCTCCGGTAGGAGAACCCTATTGTTATTGGTGGTATTATTATTATGTTTTACCCATGGGAGTCAATGGCAGCCCCTAGACCAGTACCGTAAAAAGTTGTGAAATTTGGCATGTTGAAACTGCAGACCATTAGTAACTACCATACCAAACATGGGCCATGTGAGACAATAGGTGGCGCTACAGGCCACGCCCCAATATGTCAATTTTCAAATTGATGCCATTTGCAGGCCATAAGTCCCAAAATTCTGAAATTCATTACATATGCCTTATTTCTCATGAGGAATAAAAAAGCCTCAAGAAGCTATAACGGCCGCCATATTGGATTTTTCTGTACAATAAAGATTAAGGAAACGCGTTTTTTCCCTACTCCTCCTACATTTTTGGTTGAATTTTCTTCAAAATTGCCATAGATGATATCCAGACTGAGCCTCACAAAAGTTATCGTTGGGATTTCTGATTTTCAAAACCGTTTGTCCGGTAGAGCCAATCAAAATCTGCAACAAAGCAACCAAACAGGACGTTTGGTCAAATCTCAGCAAATCTTTGAGATATCAACACCAAACTTGGTATGTCACGTGGAAGACACTACAACATGTTACCATGTGCAAAGGCAACTTCATACCTCTAAAAATGATTGATATAAAGCAAATTGAATTTATTGCTAATGCTAAAATAATGCTTTACACATCCGCCGGCCAAAAACTGATACTCTGATTCAATCACTAGTTCATATGAAGACTCTTGAGAATGTTGAGTACACAAATCTGAGAAAAAGTTGACTGTAACATGAAAACTCGATTTTTAGTGAATATTTGAAACATGCATGCTTGGCTAATTTCTAGGGCTGTTTCCCCAAATCCTCTCTCCCTTTGCTCCTGTGCGCGCGTGCTCCACATTCTCACACACACGCATGCTTTCTTGAAAATGTGTGCTGACCACGCCCCCACCCTCGTTTTTTAGCCCCTGTTTCATTTCGCTTCCAATCGCAGCTCGCTGTTACGAATATAAATTATTTTTCGGCGGCCATTGTTGTTTCCTGTGTCCCGTGAAAGTCGTGTCCCGTGAAAGCCGTGTTGAAGGCAGCCACTTTCGGTAAGTCCTGGTTTTACACATTTTAAGCTAGAATTAATGATTGGGCTTGTGAAAGTACACTACTCTTGAATTATGGTGAAGGTTTAGCACTTTTAGACCTTTTAGATCGTGATTCTGAAGTGACGGAAAACCGAACTCGAAAAGTAGCTACTGTAGCTCTAGCTTTTTTCCTCTGTGTTTTTAATTAGTGAGTCATTTTGCATCTCGGCGAATTGTTCATCAAAAAGGTCGAGGAGAGCAGCCTTTAGGAGAAAAAGCAATTCCCCACAGACCTGTCGGCTCATAATGGTGATTTTTGGCGTGAAAGTCTTTGTAATAAGCCTATGCGGCAGGGAGACTTTTTCAAGGCGAGCCTGTTTCATTCGTCATATGCCCTGAGAAAGCGACCTACGTTAGCCAGGCTAGTTTTGCCAATTTCGGTAAGTCAGGCTATTTAAAGGTCTCTTACAGTCAGAATCACTGTTTACAAGCAAAGGTCGAGCTGGTCTTTTGTCAGATGTGTATATATTGACCAGTTTAGAGGTAAATACTCTTGCCAGAGCCTGGAATCGAACCCGTGTTTCGAGTGACTGCATGGGTCTCCATGAGGTCAACACATTTGGATTCAAGTTCAAGTAATGACACTGCATTTCACAGTCAAAACTGAAGTCTGTATCAACACATTTGGATTCAAGTTCAAGTAATGACACTGCATTTCACAGTCAAAACTGAAGTCTGTATCAAGTGTAGATGGGAAAAGCTTCATTTTTCACAACTGACATGGACCCTTTCTTCACTTTGACAGGTCTGGAGGGTCATGCAGAGGCCTGCTCAACAGAGTTCAACAGAGGATGCAACAGACTCAAGGATGGTGAGATCCACACAGACCCCTTGCTGGACTACCCCTCTCTAGCTGGACAGCTTCTCTTCAGCCCTGACCCCAGAACAGCTTGATCCAGCTGGCCTGCCTGCCTACAGGGACAGTCACCCCACAGACACAGTAGCTCTGCAGCCTGCTTTTTTGAGGACATTGATGAAAAAGGACAAGCCAGCATTACTTTGATGAAAGTCTAAATGTTTAATCCTTTCCATGTGCCAGTATGCCAAGCTGCTGACTTTGTGTCTTAACCCTTGTGCTGCCTTCGGGTCACATGACCCAAAGGTTCATAACGAACCATCGTTGTGTTTACCCAATTTTACCCAATACAAAAACAAATAAAAATCATTTTCTTTTAACCTTCGCAATGTGGAGGGTCTGAGACAGCCCGACGGTTAAAAGAAAATGCTTCACTTTGTTTTTGTATGCGGTAAAGTTGTCACAATACGACGGTGGGTAACAATGACTGATGGGTCAGAATGACCCGAAGAGAACACAAGGGTTAAGTGATGAAACTAGTTCAAGTGATAGACTTTTGACCTGAATCCAATGATTATTCATCTGAATAAAAACCACTCAAGAGAAGTACTGCTTCTTGGAGCATTTGTGCTCCACATCAGTACATCTCACACATTTGCCTTTGTTTCCATGGGATTCATGGAATTGTTAGTTTCTGCTCCACCATTTCCACCCTAGTGTAATAATAAGTATAATTTAGGACAGCAATTACATTTTTGTGTTATCCTTCCGCATTACACACATTTAGTCAATGTTCTTAAACTCAACCGATTATTGTCATATTACCATACTGTTCATATTGAACAGACATCAGTGTTTACTTGGAAAGATGACTGTATATTTCCACTTTTGATTTGTATTTCCATCGTAAGTTTGGTCTTTAATTTCATTTGGAAGTGGTATTAAAAGGTCTTACATTTAACTTGTTTATACCTGTAGACACCCTGTGAAGCCCCCACTGCAGAGACAGTTGGTGACAGAGAGGTGCAGACATTAAGTTAAACATGCCTTAAGAATAGAGTAACAAATAGAGACTAAATGTGTAAATGGCTGTTGAAACTCAGTTCTCTGAGTTGGTGCATGTCAGTTTAGGCAAAGGTAACCTTTTAAACCTCTAGGTTTAAAACAAATTCAGATTTGATTGGAACTCTCTTTTATACATTTATAGTTGGATTTGACATTTAATTCATTTAGCAAGTTGTTTAACTCAAACAACCATAACACGGTACATATGGTATACAAAGCTGCAGTCAGATTTGGCGAAATTGTTAGCTTGGATGTTATCTTTACATATAGATGGGGTCTTGTTGATGCGCACGCAGCTTCAAGGCAGAAAGACGCGTTCCATTTCACTTTTACTGTACCTACACCTTTAATGTTCCCGCCATCCCCCCATTTCTGAATAAAGTTCGACTGATCTGATTTGTTGATTTCTGTTGCTATGAAAACCAGTTTAGCCAAGCTAACTAACATTGTTTTTAGCTAGCTTGCATTACCATTCAATTGCTAACAAAACATTAGTAAAAATAGCTTGCTAATCGGGCAGAACTTGAACTCGGGCAGGAGACTCTGAGACCTCAGCGCACCACTAGCATCTCGTCATATCACGCAGTCGGAGCACAGCTAGATAATCAGTGTCAGCGCTCTTGGGTACCCAGCATGCAGTGCGGCATGTTAAAAAAACAACAGCTACGCAAGGGATTTCAGTTGTTGTGTTCGTTCAGTTAGATGTTTGTAATGTTATTGGCCGGGTTTCCCAGATTCGTTAAGAAGCTCTTAACGCTAAGAGCTTCTTAGGAGCGTTCTAAGAGCGTTCTAGAGCGTTCTTAGAACGCTCTTAAGAAGCTCTTAGCGGCCATTGTTTGTTAGTTAATATAATCTTGTTGGTCACCTTGAGTGTGCATGCTGTGTAGTTTAATGGGAACAGAGAGTCGGCCATTTTACTATCACAGGCTATACTTGCAAGGAGCTGAACGTGGGCTGTGCCCTAGACCAGACCAATTGCCTATGAGGCTAATCTTGATTCTGGATTGACTGAGATTCTGGAAAGAGATCTACTCAAGAAGAGAGTCAATATCTGTGGTTTTCAAGCCATCTTTGAGAAAGTTTGAAAACAATGTTGCGGTTAATATGTTTTGATTGTGGGAGGCAACTTTTGGACTACACCTAAACCTCATGCGGCCACCGCACCACCCGCACTGGCAAAGAGGGAAACAGCATGGATGGGGAAAGTGTGTGGGCAGAGCAAGCAGTAGTAGTACATAAACTACACACGTCCTTTACTAAAGTGTATTCTGACTTTCATAAAGTTATTGTTGTAATCAAAGCTTTTAAAGAATGGATCTCTGCATGATGGGCCTGACCAGAGCACAGGTGGCCTGACAGAACACGCTTCAAAGTTGTCACTTTCAAAAGGGTGGCATTTTAACCCTGTCAGTCCAAAATGTCTAAAAGTTGGTACGCATGCCTTATTGCCAATGGGGAACAAAGAAGTCTCAAGAACCCATAATGTCGGCAGCATGGATATTTCTCGACAGTGACAATTTGTGAAGAATTTCAAAAAATGACTTCAAATCAGCCATTGATCCAATTGTCTTGAAATGTTGTGTACATGTATGAAATACATGTCTGTGTCATGTCAATTTTGTAATGGTTTGCAATGCTGAGGAGGAACCCGCCATTGCTGCCTGCAGCTATATTTAGGGTTCCTCCGGTAGGAGAACCCTATTGTTATTGGTGGTATTATTATTATGTTTTACCCATGGGAGTCAATGGCAGCCCCTAGACCAGTACCGTAAAAAGTTGTGAAATTTGGCATGTTGAAACTGCAGACCATTAGTAACTACCATACCAAACATGGGCCATGTGAGACAATAGGTGGCGCTACAGGCCACGCCCCAATATGTCAATTTTTAAATTGATGCCATTTGCAGGCCATAAGTCCCAAAATTCTGAAGTTCATTACATATGCCTTATTTCTCATGAGGAATAAAAAAGCCTCAAGAAGCTATAACGGCCGCCATATTGAATTTGTCTGTACAATAAAGATTAAGGAAACGCGTTTTTTCCCTACTCCTCCTACATTTTTGGTCGAATTTTCTTCAAAATTGCCATAGATGATATCCAGACTGAGCCTCACAAAAGTTATCGTAGGGATTTCTGATTTTCAAAACCGTTTGTCCGGTAGAGCCAATCAAAATCTGCAACAAAGCAACCAAACAGGACGTTTGGTCAAATCTCAGCAAATCTTTGAGATATCAACACCAAACTTGGTATGTCACGTGGAAGACACTACAACATGTTACCATGTGCAAAGGCAACTTCATACCTCTAAAAATGATTGATATAAAGCAAATTGAATTTATTGATAATGCTAAAATAATGCTTTACACATCCGCCGGCCAAAAAACTATACTCTGATTCAATCACTAGTTCATATGAAGACTCTTGAGAATGTTGAGTACACAAATCTGAGAAAAAGTTGACTATAACATGAAAACTCGATTTTTAGTGAATATTTGAAACATGCATGCTTGGCTAATTTCTAGGGCTGTTTCCCCAAATCCTCTCTCCCTTTGCTCCTGTGCGCGCGTGCTCCACATTCTCACACACACAAGGGGCTAGAGCCCCTTGACACACGCGCGAGCTTGGTACACGCACAAGAAGACGACCATTTTATTTTATCGTTGGAGAACTCCTGCAGCCCTCAGAGATTTTCATTGTTACATTTGACAGTGAGTAATAAGATCCTACAATGGCAGTACAAAACATGTATTTTAGCGTTTGTATTCGTATGATAACTTGAAGACTTTTATACTGTCGTAAACAGGATAGCAGCTAATCTATCTAGGCTAGCTGAGCTAAGGATATCTCTTTGTACAGACAGTATTACAGGCTAGCAAGTCGTAAAATCTTTAACATTATACTTGCTTCTGTGAGACGCGTTTGAAATTTGTATACTGTGCGTAACTATGCGGTTGGGTTGTTCTATTTTTACATGTCATTGTTGATGTCATTTAAATTAGTACGGTGAGTTCCAAATGTGTCTTTCGATTAAACACTGCAGCGTGTATTACACAATGATCATTTGTGGTGCGGCGTCTATTCGAAGGCAACGTTTAATTAGTAAGACAGATTCAGTGAATTGTAGTTGCAGTGCGGCCATACACAAACAAATAGACAAGGAGGTCAAACAAATGCCGAGCAAGCTATTTACGCTCCTGTTTCGCCCGCGAGACAAAAATGCTGCCTCCCCCTTCCTCAGTTACGACGCACTAAATTCTAAAAAATATATTTTTTAGACGCTACACATGTTATACATCGTTGGAAAGCTACGATTCTTGTGCTTCCATTGAAATAAACCAATTCAAGATCAAGTCGCAATAGCAAGCAAAGTCAACGTCTTTTTCCGGTGAACATTCCTTCAACAATGCCAAAGAAAAAAGTTGTACTCACCCTAAGTTGTTCAAATAGGTCCAGGTGTGCAAATCATGCCATCAAAACTTGATCTGCGTAAGTCCCAAGGGTTCAAAGTATCTAACCATGTAAAGTAATTCGTCCAAATACAATGTTTTACGTTCATGAATAGCCATTATCCTTTGTTTCATTATGCAAGTTAGCCGACGGAAGAAACAACTTGTTCACATAAAAGTGTTATTTTCTCCGATTTATCAACGGAGTATTTACAAAATGAAGGTCTCAAAATGTCCGTTGAACCCTCCCCTTTTGATTGACACCTTGTTCGACCCAATAGGAGCTTCCATGCCCCGTTGACAGCCCTCTAAAGCCAACTAGGTCTGTGCGTCCTGCCCCCCCCCCGCCCCCCCCCCCCCACACTCGTTCTAAACAAATTTCTCGAACTGGCTTCGACTGGCTCTGAAATTAGCTCGTTAGCCTTGTAGCTGACAGCTAGCTGAAAATGCCAATACCTCATTTGTATGCGTCTGTGGAGCCTTCAAAATAACAGTCGATTGCGCAATATGGTTGACAGAATCAGTGTTCTTTGTGCGCCAATCCTTGGAATCAGATAAAGCACTCCAATGTGTTCATGCTTCAGTTTTTGTGTTTCAGTATTACTAATTAGGGATTTAGCTATTATATATGATATTTCTAAGTACCAGAGATGGGCCAGAGATAACAATTATGAAAAATAATACCTTTTTATTTGACCTTGACCTTGGTTACAAAGGGTCATTTTGGAGTCTCCAAAAGACCCTTTTAGAAAATTCCTGGATGTACTCTTATAAAAACATGTGTCAAATATGAATATATTGTGGTATTATGTTTGACTTTTGATTTGAATTGGGTAAGGCTTCAACCTGTGGTCCAATTTAGTCTTCCAGATAATACCTACCACCTCTAGGCCTCTTCAGGCCTCTGTTTTCAAAACAAAATCTAGGCGGAAATAGAAATTTTCACTTTCCTTGTGTTCAAGCTTCTATTACTCAACACTAGAAGGACTGACAGGGGTCCTGACAACAGGGGACATAACTTCAGAGTGTCAGCTTTCAAAAGAGATCATTTACATGCATGTACTCCAAATGGTTCAAGAACAGCTTCCAATTTACTTTGGGTATGCTGTTTAGGCGTTTTCAGGCAAATTTAACAGGAACATGAAAAGGTTAAGGCTAGTTTTTGCTTTTGTGGACGGCGTTTCAAATTTATGTACTGTACGTACCTACGGTTGGGTTATTCTATCTTTAGCTACATGTCATTGTTGATGTAATTTTGTTTGTTCGTTCCAAGTTTTTCTGACGGTCTTCACATCGTAAGTTATTCTTTTGAAACTGTAGCTAGGTAGCCTAGTTTGCTGCACAGTTAGAGCTACCTAGCATAAGCAAGTAGCAATGGTACCATGGTTGTTTTGCTTGCTAGCTTTGTTTGGGTTCATGGTTTGATCGTTTAGGAGTTCCATTGAAAGCCTATAGACCTACAATACGTTTGTAATCGGCATTTTGTACCATGCTGCACGATTTCCTATCTCTTGATAACATTTTATATTTGTATCAATTTTATACACTAAATTGCCAAAGTATTCGCTCGGTTGCCTTTACACGCTCATGAACGTGAGTGACATCTCATTCTTAAACCATAGGATATGATGTCGGACCACCCTTTGTAGCTATAATAGTTTCAACTCGTCTAGGAAGGCTTTCCACAAGGTTTAAGAGGTTTATGGAAATGTTTTACCATTCTTCTAGAAGTGCATTTGTGAGGTCCAACATTGATGTGGAACAAGAAGGTTTGGCTCGCAGTCCCTGCTCTAATTCATCCCAAAGGTGTTGTATTGGGTTGAGGTCAGGACTGTGTGCAGGCCACTCAAGTTCGTCCACACCAATCTCGCTCATCCATGTGTTTATGGGCCTTGCTTTGTGCACTGTTGCACAGTCATGTTAGAACAGGAAGGGGCCATCTCCAAACTGTTCCCACAAAGTTTGGAGCATGAAATTGTCAAAATGTTGGTGAATTATTGCATTTCAGGAAATTAACTTATGGGTAGGAAATATTTAATGGATTGGGCTCGGCGGGGTATTTTGTCATCCATCCATTCCTACTCCATGCTCTTGATTATGTAATTGACCTACAGGTACATCTTCTAGGCTATGTTTATTTGTTTTAATTTTCTAATGTGAGTCAGTGGCTTGGCAGTATTTTAACAGTAAGGTTTGGTTATTTGTGTTAAACTGTGATGATTCTTTTGGTGAAACATGAATTTAAAGTAAAAACCATTTGCAAGATAAATTGTTCTCAATTGGTCTTAATTTGTATTTATAGTCGAGTCCGTTTCTCTATGTTTACATTTTACAGACTTAAATTTGAATGTAGACAGTGTAAATTGAATAAAGGTAAATAATGGATGTCTAAATATTTTTTTTAAGTACAGAGATTGGTGTTTTGAGAATCCTAACCATTTCAATATTTTCTTAAAGGTCTGTATACTAGAACTGTTGAGTATGAAGTTATGATAATGTAAGACTATGAAATTGTTAAGCAGTAGTGTGGTATGTTACATTTCATAGTTTTTGATGGTTTTTCTATGTTTTTTAGATGCCATGTTCCAGCAAGAGATCCAGGGACCAAGGATCCACTGTTGAGGTTAGACTTCCTTGTGGGAAAAAATGCTAAACCAGTGTGTTTAAGTGATAAGATTAATTGAGAAAAATGAATGTGAATGAGCATTTTTAACAACGTCTTTGTTACGGACCCATGTTTAAAATGTCCTAATTCAGTCTGTATAGTTGTGGTTGTGTGTTTTTTCTTTTCTCCCCTCTTTCTTTCTATTCGCTGCATGCAGGTATGGTCTAGTCAGCGTTTGTTGGCGGTTGGCTATCAGTCTCCCTATCTCGTGATTGGCAATCAGCCGCGCACTTCCAATCAGCGGTTTAGTTGTCAACATAAAATTACCACACTGGTCAGCTGTTTCAGAGATTGCTTTGGAAAGTTGCTTGTTTAGAGAGTTGTCAAGTCAGAGAGACTTCTTGTTGAAATCATTGTAAATGTTGTTATTATTTTGTTAGAATGGTTTGCTTCATAGTGAACCCTTTTAATAGAGCAGTTAGTGGTGCAGCGTTTATTCGAGGGTGGCGTTCATTCAAGGGCAACGTTTAATTGGTAAGAGAGATTCAGTGAATTGTAGCTGCAGTGCAGCCATAGACAAACACAGAATAGACAAGGAAGTCAAACAAAAGCCCAGTGTAAAATGTATGCCGCGCGTGTCTCTACTTTGTGTACAAATCTGACGCAGCATGCCGTAACATTCTTACACTTTAGCTTTCAAACAGAAACCTGTGCAGAAAGCACTCACCACCAGCAACAGATCTATAGCACGCAAACTTGGTGTTGATGAAAAGCACATTCAGGAATGGTTAAGTCAGCTACCTCGCCATATTGTATACAATATGTATAACTATCTATAGGCCTGAATGCAATTGTCGCAATTGCATTATAATAATGTATAATTTTTTTTCAAGCAATGTCTTAATTTAGAATTATATCATTGTATTCAGAATTATTACGTGACTTTATTTTGAAGGCCTTTTGGGACGCTCATGAGTGAGAGAGTCGACAACCTAACAGCAAGCGAAGCACAGACAATTTAAAGCTCTGATAAAAGTTTCAAGTTCAAGTTTATTATCATATACTCATAAAAAGCATTTATAAGTAATGAAATTCTTTGTGCTCAATGTCCGTTCAACTTGCAGAATAAAAAAATTCAATACTAAAGGATGGAGAAAAAGGGTAGAAAAAATAAGAAAAATTGTAGTGCAAAAAGATATTTCAAGGACAGTTCAGCATCCTTATGGCATGTGAGAAAACTATCCCTGTATCTGATGGTACAGGACCTTATACTCTTGTATCGCCTTCCAGAAGGCAGGAGGGAGAAAAGACTGTGGCAGGGATGACTAGGGTCAGAAATGATCCACTTGGCCTTTCTCCTGCACCGCTGGCTGTAAAGGTCCTGAATGGATGGTAATGCAGTCCTTGTAATACGCTGTGCAGATTTGACCACTCTTTGTAGTGTCTTCCTGTCCTGGGCAGTGCTGTTGCCAAACCATGTTGTAATGCCACCAGTCAGTATGCTCACAATGGTGCACCGGTAAAAATTGGTCAGTATAGTGCAGTCCATGCCAAATTTCCACAGTCGCCGCTGAAAAAAGAGCCTCTGTTTCGCTGTCCTTGTAACCACACCAATATGGTGGTCCAGCTCAGATCCTCACTGATGTTGATACCAAAAAATCTGAAACTTTTGACTCTCCACAGCTGTGCCCTCAATGTGAATGGGTGCATGTTCTCCCTGCAGCCGCCTGTAGTCCACTATCAACTCCTTGGTTTTTGCTACATTAAGCAACAGGCTGTTATGCTGACACCAGGATGTCATTGTTGCCACCTCTGCTCTGTAGGCAGACTCATCACCATTCTTGATGCAGCCGATAATGGTGGTGTCATCAGCAAACATAATGATAGTGTTGGAGCTGTTTGTGGCTGCACAACCATAGGTGAACAGAGAGTACAACAGTGGGCTTAACACACAACTCTGTGGGGCACCAGTGCTGAGTGTTAGACTGGTGGGGTGATGTTACCTAGCCGTACTGCCTGTGTCCTATCCAGCTGCACATGGAAGGACTGATGTTCCGGTCCTGTAGTTTCATGATGAGCCTGGATGGTACTATGGTGTTGAAAACGGAGCTGAAGTCGATGAAGAGCATCCGCACGTATATGTTGTTCTGATCCAAGTGAAAGAGAGCAGTGTTCAAGGCCAAAGCTACAACATCATCTGTAGACCTGTTCGGCCTATATGCAAACTGGAGTGGGTCTAATGCAGGTGACAGGCAGAATGTAATGTGGTCTTTGACTAACGTCTCAAAGCATTTCATCACAACAGGGCAACAGGGCGGTAATCATTGAGACAGCTCACTGATGTTTTCTTAGAGACTGGGATGATGGTGGCTCCCTTGAACCTATTGGGGACGACAGACTGCGACAGGGAGAGGTTAAAGATGTCAGTGAAAACCTCTGCCAGTTCAGGAGCACAGGCCTTGAGAACACAGCCAGGGATGTTGTCAGGTCCTGGAGCTTTATGCACATTCACTCTAAGTGATAAGTTTAAGGTTGTTATAGAGGTTGTTAGCAATCTAAGGAAACCTCTATTCCCTTGTGTAGGCTACAGCATGCAGCCAACAAAGTATGTTGTTTTGTGTCTGTATTTGACTTTGGTGAATGTTATTTACATGCTGCGCATGTCATTGCATGTTCATATTAAGCTAAAGTGGTCTTTATTTTCTCATTACAGCGTGAGTTTAGTTTTAACGGTGGATTTGGAGAAAAAGCTTCAAATAAATCTGTAGCAAGAAAGACACTTGTGCCTGCCAGTGTTTCATGGGATAATAGTATGCTACACTTGTAAATTACTTGTGTAATAAATACTGTGTTTTAATTTAACCAATTAAATAACCGTTTTCTGATTTTTGTGGGGAGGCGTTTAATCGAAGGTGCCATTTATTACACAATGTTCATTTTTGGTGCAGCGTTTATTCAAGGTCAACGTTTAATCAAAGAAAAACTGTAGTTTTCTTCCCAGCATGGGAAGGCCAAAGGATGTTTACAATTGTAGTAGGCCATTGATATGTTTTAAAAGTTCAGGGATGTAATTTGTTGGATAAGAAGCCCCCATCCCCCACTCCAGAGACAATTGATGACAGAGAGGTGCTGACATTAAGTTAAACATAGTCATGCGTTAAAGAGTAGAGTAAAAAATAGAGACAAAATGTGTACATGGATGTTGAAACTCAGTGCTCTGAGTTTGTGCATGTCAGTTTAGACAAACGTAGCCTTTTAAACCTCTAGGTTTAATTCTCTCTTTTATACATTTAAAGTTGGATTTGACATTTAACAGACATTTAATCATTTAGCAAGTTGTTTGACTCAAAAACCATAACGAAGTACATATGGTGTAAAAAATCTGCAGTCAAATTTGGCGAAATTGCTAGCTTGGATGTTATCTTTACATATAGATGGGTTGGTGGTTACAAACAATGAGGATGCGCATGCAGCTTCAAGGCAGAACAATGCCTACCATTTCACCTCTAGTTTATATGTTCCCACCCCCCCCCCCCCTTCTGAATAAAGTTAGATTGATCTGATTTGTTGATATCTGTTGCTATGAAAACCATTTTAGCCAAGCTAACTAACATTGTTTTTAGCTAGCTGACATTACCATTCAATCACTAACAAAACACGAATAGAAATACTTTGCTAACAGTCCTCACGTGTAATCAAAAGCTTGTAGTGAGATCACATGCATGACCCCCCGAGACAAGCTTTCATGTTTGCATCGCTAGCATCTCGTCATATTACACAGCCGGAAGACAGCTAGATAATAAATATTGTAGCGTCAGCGCCCTTGGGTACCCAGCATGCAGTGCACACCAAAAACGCAAATAGCTGTGGAAAATAGTTTGGTTACAACAGCTGTGCAAGGGATTTCAGTTGTTGTGTTCGTTCACTTAAATGTGTGTAATGTTATTGTTTTTTACTTAAGATAATACTGTTGGTCACCCTGATTGTGCATGTTGTGTAGTTTAATGGGATCAGAGAGTCTGACCATGACAAAGTATTGTTAAGCTGCTGTACCATCACAAGGTACACTTGCTAACAGCTGGACATTAGCTATACCTTGGTCCAGTTCCCTACATGACTCTTGACAGTTGTTTGACTGAGACTCTAGAGAGAGCTCAATTCAGGTAGAGTTCTAATAGCCATGGTCTTCTAACCAGTTTCAGTTTTGAAAACAGTGTGACTGTGTATGGTATGTTTTTTGGGCTACTTCTAATACTCATACGGCTGCCGCATTTATGCCTTGGCATGACCTGCGCTGGGATAGAGGGAAACAGCATGGATGGGGAAAGTGTGTGGGCAGAGCAAGCAGTAGTAGTACATAACCTACACACTTCCTTTAGTGAAGTGTATCCTCACTTTCATAAAGTTATTGTTGTAATCAAAGCTTTTAAAGAATGGATCTCTGCATGATGGGCCTGACCAGAGCACAGGTGGCCTGACACAACACGCTTCAAAGTTGTCACTTTCAAAAGGGTGGCATTTTAACCCTGTCAGTCCAACATGTCTAAAAGTTGGTACGCATGCCTTATTGCCAATGGGGAACAAATAAGTCTCAAGAACCCATAATGTCGGCAGCATGGATATTTCTCTACAGTGACAATTTGTGAAGAATTTCAAAAAATGACTTCAAATCAGCCATTGATCCAATTGTCTTGAAATGTTGTGTACATGTATGAAATACATGTCTGTGTCATGTCAATTTTGTAATGGTTTGCAATGCTGAGGAGGAACCCGCCATTGCTGCCTGCA
Source organism: Osmerus eperlanus (assembly GCF_963692335.1). NCBI lineage: Eukaryota > Metazoa > Chordata > Actinopteri > Osmeriformes > Osmeridae > Osmerus > Osmerus eperlanus. The sequence continues at coordinate 7,600,952 of NC_085018.1, forward strand.
GCTATATTTATTATTATACTTCTTAAGACTGGGTGTCTATGGCAGGCCCTAGAAGCGCTTGGTCGAAAGTTGTGAAATTTGGCACACTCATTGGGGACAGTCCCCTGGTCCAATTCACAAAGTTTCATGTCCCATACTTTGGCACTCTAGCGCCACCAATGGGTCAAAGTTGGAGTTGTGTTTACACACGCAACTTTTGAACCGTATGACCCATTTTCAAAAATGAGGTACCATTAGATTCCCTGGATCAAGCCAAGTTCAACGCACCCTATGACGTCAATTTCCGGTTATATAGATTTTCCGCTATTTTCGGTTGTATCAAAAACCTTTGAAAGCCTACTCCTCCTAGAAATTTTGTCAAATCTTCTTCAAAATTACCAGATATGATCTTCAGACCAAGCCTCACAAAAGTTATCGAAAATAATTTTGATCCTCACAACTGTTTTTCCGGTACAGCCAATCAAATTCTGCAGAAAAGCCGCCAAACAGGAAGTGAAACCATATCTCAGCAGTTCTTTGAGGCAGTGACACCAAAGTTGGTACGCCTACTCGGAACTTTATTCTAAGGATGTCCTCCAAGAATTGTGTCATGTGACTAAAAGGGGGCGTGGCCGGAAGCATAAACGTGTTTTGGCTAATAACTGTTTAAGTTTTTACCTTAATAAAGTAATTTCTTTGTCTGTTGATGTCTTGTGAGATATCAAGCCTGACTATTAATAACTTTTCATAAACTTCGAATGGACGTGGCCGCCATTTTGGATTTTATGGAAAAGTGTAAAAACCTTTTGCACGCCCCAATTTTTGTCCAATGTTTACCAAATTTGGCAAAGATGATCTTTAGACCTAGTTTCACAAAAGGAATCAGATGAATTTTCAATTTTCAAAAACGTTTGTTCGGTAGAGACGATCAAAAGCGGTGGCAAAGCCGCCAAACGAGGCGCAAGAGCATATCTCAGCAACCATTTGCGCGATTGTCACCAGACTTGGGTTCCATCGTTCCCATGAGGAGCAGAGGAGGCCTGCGGTGTTATACCAGAAAAATAACTTTGAACTCTCAGTACTCTTGAACGCAAACATATATTTCAACCAAACTTGGTGTGTTGCATGAGTGCAACAGGTTGTTGTGACTTAATTGTTGCGCAAGTGCTATGGAGGCCATGTCCTGCTCTGGACTGCTTGGCCCCTCCATTGCTGCTTGCAGCTATATTTAGGGTTCCTCCGGTAGGAGAACCCTATTGTTATTGGTGGTATTATTATTATGTTTTACCCATGGGAGTCAATGGCAGCCCCTAGACCAGTACCGTAAAAAGTTGTGAAATTTGGCATGTTGAAACTGCAGACCATTAGTAACTACCATACCAAACATGGGCCATGTGAGACAATAGGTGGCGCTACAGGCCACGCCCCAATATGTCAATTTTCAAATTGATGCCATTTGCAGGCCATAAGTCCCAAAATTCTGAAATTCATTACATATGCCTTATTTCTCATGAGGAATAAAAAAGCCTCAAGAAGCTATAACGGCCGCCATATTGAATTTGTCTGTACAATAAAGATTAAGGAAACGCGTTTTTTCCCTACTCCTCCTACATTTTTGGTCGAATTTTCTTCAAAATTGCCATAGATGATATCCAGACTGAGCCTCACAAAAGTTATCGTAGGGATTTCTGATTTTCAAAACCGTTTGTCCGGTAGAGCCAATCAAAATCTGCAACAAAGCAACCAAACAGGACGTTTGGTCAAATCTCAGCAAATCTTTGAGATATCAACACCAAACTTGGTATGTCACGTGGAAGACACTACAACATGTTACCATGTGCAAAGGCAACTTCATACCTCTAAAAATGATTGATATAAAGCAAATTGAATTTATTGCTAATGCTAAAATAATGCTTTACACATCCGCCGGCCAAAAACTGATACTCTGATTCAATCACTAGTTCATATGAAGACTCTTGAGAATGTTGAGTACACAAATCTGAGAAAAAGTTGACTGTAACATGAAAACTCGATTTTTAGTGAATATTTGAAACATGCATGCTTGGCTAATTTCTAGGGCTGTTTCCCCAAATCCTCTCTCCCTTTGCTCCTGTGCGCGCGTGCTCCACATTCTCACACACACAAGGGGCTAGAGCCCCTTGACACACGCGCGAGCTTGGTACACGCACAAGAAGACGACCATTTTATTTTATCGTTGGAGAACTCCTGCAGCCCTCAGAGATTTTCATTGTTACATTTGACAGTGAGTAATAAGATCCTACAATGGCAGTACAAAACATGTATTTTAGCGTTTGTATTCGTATGATAACTTGAAGACTTTTATACTGTCGTAAACAGGATAGCAGCTAATCTATCTAGGCTAGCTGAGCTAAGGATATCTCTTTGTACAGACAGTATTACAGGCTAGCAAGTCGTAAAATCTTTAACATTATACTTGCTTCTGTGAGACGCGTTTGAAATTTGTATACTGTGCGTAACTATGCGGTTGGGTTGTTCTATTTTTACATGTCATTGTTGATGTCATTTAAATTAGTACGGTGAGTTCCAAATGTGTCTTTCGATTAAACACTGCAGCGTGTATTACACAATGATCATTTGTGGTGCGGCATCTATTCGAAGGCAACGTTTAATTAGTAAGACAGATTCAGTGAATTGTAGTTGCAGTGCGGCCATACACAAACAAATAGACAAGGAGGTCAAACAAATGCCGAGCAAGCTATAACCCTTAAGGCTAGTTTTTGCTTTTGTGGACGGCGTTTCAAATTTATGTACTGTACGTACCTACGGTTGGGTTATTCTATCTTTAGCTACATGTCATTGTTGATGTAATTTTGTTTGTTCGTTCCAAGTTTTTCTGACGGTCTTCACATTGTAAGTTATTCTTTTTGAAACTGTAGCTAGGTAGCCTAGTTTGCTGCACAGTTAGAGCTACCTAGCATAAGCAAGTAGCAATGGTACCATGGTTGTTTTGCTTGCTAGCTTTGTTTGGGTTCATGGTTTGATCGTTTAGGAGTTCCATTGAAAGCCTATAGACCTACAATACGTTTGTAATCGGCATTTTGTACCATGCTGCACGATTTCCTATCTCTTGATAACATTTTATATTTGTATCAATTTTATACACTAAATTGCCAAAGTATTCGCTCGGTTGCCTTTACACGCTCATGAACGTGAGTGACATCTCATTCTTAAACCATAGGATATGATGTCGGACCACCCTTTGTAGCTATAATAGTTTCAACTCGTCTAGGAAGGCTTTCCACAAGGTTTAAGAGGTTTATGGAAATGTTTTACCATTCTTCTAGAAGTGCATTTGTGAGGTCCAACATTGATGTGGAACAAGAAGGTTTGGCTCGCAGTCCCTGCTCTAATTCATCCCAAAGGTGTTGTATTGGGTTGAGGTCAGGACTGTGTGCAGGCCACTCAAGTTCGTCCACACCAATCTCGCTCATCCATGTGTTTATGGGCCTTGCTTTGTGCACTGTTGCATAGTCATGTTAGAACAGGAAGGGGCCATCTCCAAACTGTTCCCACAATGTTTGGAGCATGAAATTGTCAAAATGTTGGTGAATTATTGCATTTCAGGAAATTAACTTATGGGTAGGAAATATTTAATGGATTGGGCTCGGCGGGGTATTTTGTCATCCATCCATTCCTACTCCATGCTCTTGATTATGTAATTGACCTACAGGTACATCTTCTAGGCTATATTTATTTGTTTTAATTTTCTAATGTGAGTCAGTGGCTTGGCAGTATTTTAACAGTAAGGTTTGGTTATTTGTTTTAAACTGTGATGATTCTTTTGATGAAACATGAATTTAAAGTAAAAACCATTTGCAAGATAAATTGTTCTCAATTGGTCTTAATTTGTATTTATAGTCGAGTCCGTTTCTCTGTTTACATTTTACAGACTTAAATTTGAATGTAGACAGTGTAAATTGAATAAAGGTAAATAATGGATGTCTAAATATTTTTTTTAAGTACAGAGATTGGTGTTTTGAGAATCCTAACCATTTCAATATTTTCTTAAAGGTCTGTATACTAGAACTGTTGAGTATGAAGTTATGATAATGTAAGACTATGAAATTGTTAAGCAGTAGTGTGGTATGTTACATTTCATAGTTTTTGATGGTTTTTCTATGTGTTTTTTAGATGCCACGTTCCAGCAAGAGATCCAGGGCAGCCAAGAAAAGGATATCTGCTCCAGAAGACCAAGGATCCACTGTTGAGGTTAGACTTCCTTGTGGGAAAAAATGCTAAACCAGTGTGTTTAAGTGATAAGATTAATTGAGAAAAATGAATGTGAATGAGCATTTTTAACAACGTCTTTGTTACGGACCCATGTTTAAAATGTCCTAATTCAGTCTGTATAGTTGTGGTTGTGTGTTTTTTCTTTTCTCCCCTCTTTCTTTCTATTCGCTGCATGCAGGTATGGTCTAGTCAGCGTTTGTTGGCGGTTGGCTATCAGTCTCCCTACCTCGTGATTGGCAATCAGCCGCGCACTTCCAATCAGCGGTTTAGTTGTCAACATAAAATTACCGCACTGGTCAGCTGTTTCAGAGATTGCTTTGGAAAGTTGCTTGTTTAGAGAGTTGTCAAGTCAGAGAGACTTCTTGTTGAAATCATTGTAAATGTTATTATTTTGTTAGAATGGTTTGCTTCATAGTGAACCCTTTTAATAGAGCAGTTATTTTGATATTGTGCTTTAGGTTGGTTTGTTTTTGTTCACTGCACACGGGGCTTTGGAATAGGTAAGCTGCCCTTCATGGGCTTACACCATCACACAGCGAACCTGTGTTAACACACTAGGTAAGGAATGGTGCCACCCCATGTATGTTTAGTCTAGGTAAGTTTATGTGTTTACTAGATAAGATACTTTTTGGTATTTGCTTTTGCTTTGGCGTCATTCCATTGTTATTCCCCTGTGATGAATGTGCATTTTCCACACATTGCCATTACCTCCATGTTAGGCAAAGAGGGTTGTAACAGTAACTGACTACTGTTTGCATTAAGTGTTAGGGTTAAAGATGTATGTTCGGAAGTGAACTGTAGGGTCGTTAAAGTATAACAACAAAATACAGTTTATCATTTAACAGTGAGCAGAGGCTTCACTTGATTTCCTTAATGCTTGTTTTTTGTGAATGTTTAAATGGAATCAACTTCCCCTTTCTATCAGGCAGGCTCCTTCATTGTATTTAAAATAAAACTTAAAACACACCTATATGCACTAGGGTTTCCCACTACCTCTTGAGTTGTGATTTTACTTATTTAAATGTTATTGACTGTGTATTTTGTTTTTACAATGTATTTTATGGTGTCTTTTTTATAATTTTTTTGTGCTGTTCGGCACCTCGTCAGCTTTTGCTGTGTTAGTGTGCTTTATAAATAAACTTACTTACTTAGTTAAATGCAGATTGATGCTGAACCTATTTTAATGTTGATGGCTACAGTTACTGTTTGAATCATGTATTAATAAATATGTTACTAATTTCATATGTCATGCTAATCAATAAAATTGTCCTCTTATGATAAACTTGGAGGACTGTGTTCCTGTATTGACAAAATACAGACCATGGCATTCCAAATGTTTTCCCGTTTTGTATTGTATGAAATAAAATTGTCTTGAAGTTGCTGTCACTTATTTATGCACTACAATGTGTATGAAAAGTTGTAAACTTATTCTCTGCCCCATATCAAATAACCATATATTTTTGATGAGCAATAATAAAAAAAAATGTGTGATGTCACTGCTAATATCAGTAATGTACACTTGAAAAACTATATACCAATGTAGCTTTATGAAGACTGGTACTGCTGATGTGTAGTTATTCTTCCTTACTTGATAACTTTTCCCTGTTTTTCAGATGCCGAGGAAGAAGAACTGGCGGAAAGGGCGTCATCACTTGGCTGCTGCTGCAACATGTAGCGCCTTGTCTGATTTTTCTCTATCCACTGATCCCCACTCTACCCCTTGTGATATCCCATCTTCATCCCCCACCCCAAGCTTCACCTACTCTGATTTTCCTCCTCTTCCGACCTCTCGGTCATCTATCTTTAGGCCCTGTGACTCTCTTTCACAGTCTGTGCCTGTTGTGAGCTGTGATAATGTATCGCAGTCTCTTTCAAGGACCAGTGGAGCATCGTTCACACTGCCTCTGCAATCTATAAGGTGTGCAGCCATTGGGGCATACTGTTCTCACGGTGAAACTCTCAGTCATCAAGGAAAAAAACTTGATACAAACCTTGCAAACTTTTGTACAAAACTGTGCAACGCTGAAAACTTTCAAATGAAACTTGATACAAATCTTGCAAACTTTGAAACGTACACTATTGTAATACCTGATGAAATTAAAACTATCAAAAGTCATTCAACAAACTCTGTTGAATACATGAACAGTGGTGAGCTGTCCAACACCGTGCCTCCAAGCTGTCATAACAGGTATATACAAGGATCTTTTCGTCAAGGACATGTGATGTTTGCAGAAAATGCAGGCGTACAATGTCTGACAAACAGTTTAACAGCAATGTTGATGAATGAACTGAAAGACTCGTGGCAAAGTAGTGACCTTGATAATATTCTTGTGAATGGAAACGAGCTTTATACGTCAGTGCAGAACCGCAATCAGGTAAAACACTCATCTTTTGGTAAGTGATTTGCCAAAGTCTCATGTGTTGCATAATGTTAATCCCTTAACATGTATTAATCAAAGTGCTTTATGTTCACAGTTAGATTTGCAAACTGTAAATAATAATGTGTCGACCAGAATTCAACCAAACACTGTATTAAGTTATCCATGTGAGTCAAAAGCTATTAAAAAGGATGGTAACTGCTTATTCCGGTCATTGGCAATGGCACTTTGCGGCAATGAAAGCCCTCACATGAAAATACGCAAACATGTGGTAAGACACTTAATGAAAAATGAGCAAACATTTAAAAGGTTTCTTAGAGCTGAATACACCTCTGTAGAACAATACATACAGTCTTCACGAATGATGTATGCAAATACGTGGGGCACTGAATTAGAAATTATGACGGCAGCAGATTCGTTTCATACTGACATCTACACATTTAATTCACACCGCTGGAACATGTACAAAAGTCTTTCAAGAACGAATGACGATGCCATATATTTGAACCATGTAAATGGAAACCATTATGAATTGGTAACTTGTGTAACAGATACACATTCTGAAGGTACATGTGCATCATTGTGTCAAGCAAAAAACCCTGTACCAATGTGTAATGTACATTTGAGGAAAAGGCCATCAACAACAGCCATTGGTCAAATACAACTATCACAAGATAAAGCAGCCATTAAGAAGCAAAAATATCAGAATGACATTCAATTCCGACAAAATCGCATTATGTTGGCAAAGAAATTGTATGCGACAAATGAGAAATACAGAAAAACACAATTGCAATCCAGCCGAGATAAGTACAGAACTAATGAAGAGTTCCGTTTTAAACTGCAAGAATACAGTCAGGCAAAGTACACAAAAGATGAAGACTTTCAAACTAAAGTTAAAGAATTTAGCAAGAACAAATACAATTGTGATGCATACTTTCAAAGCAGTGTAAAAACACAAAGCATGCAAACATATATCAATAAGAAAAATCTGACATATTCCATGGATTTTGTCATAGAATCCTTTAGAAAAAATGTCCAAGAAGGCCCTCGATTTGTTTGCTCAGCTTGTCATCGCCAGCTTTTTCGAAAGCAAGTCATTGAATGTAAACATGATCGCTACACAACCAGTCCAACAGTTGCTGCTTTGGCAAAACAGTGCATTACAGATACATATTTACAGACTTGTAATGAAGACTGATAATAACTGCACTGCACATATTCAATCGTCTAAGTTGTGGATATGTCACACATGTCACCGTAAAATTGGTGCTGGTAGAATGCCTCAAGAAAGTGTAGCCAACAATTTGCATTTGGAAGCCATTCCTTCTCAGCTACAGTGCTTAAATTCACTTGAGCAACACTTAATAGCGAAACATATTCCTTTTATGAAACTGTTGGCATTACCAAAGGGCGGACAAAATGGTTGCCATGGACCTGTCGTATGTGTTCCATCTAATGTCGATCAAGTAACAAACATGCTCCCACGAAATGATGGAAATGATTTAATGTTACGAATTAAACTAAAACGCAAATTAACATACAAGGGGCATTATGAATATAAACATGTCCATACAAACCATGTCTATAATGCGTTGGAGTACTTAAAGTTAAATAACAAATGGTATCATGACATTAGCATTAATAATGAATGGGTTAACCCTCTGGACAAAATTAACGATGTGCAAGTCAGTGATCATGAACATATGGAAATATGCGATAATACCAACACACCATCTCAAGTTGATGCAACTGTTGGACTTTTAAATAAGAACAATGAAATATGTGATAACGCTGTGTCAATACATACAACAAGCGTTTCTAATGAAAGAAAAAAGAACAAAACGGAAAATGATTCCGAAAGTGATGATCCTGAAGAAGAGTTGACATACACTGAACAAACACATGGAATGTTTCTAGACACATGTTTACAACCAGTAGATATTGCACAAGAAGTTTTGGATCAACATTTTGACTCTGTGTTATCAGTTGCCCCTGCTGAGAATAATCATCCCATTAAACTGTTAGAAGATGCTACAAATGAAGGAAAATGTTTTCCTATGTTATACCCCACGGGAGCTCCTACTTTTCATGACCCTCGCAAAGAAAGAATAACCCTGGCAAAATATTTAAATACACGTTTACTGAATGCTGATGGCAGATTTGCTAAAAACACAGACTTCATATTCTATGCCCAGTACATATCAGAAGTACAACAAGTTCTTTCAAATGTTTCAATTGCCATGCGCAAAGGTTCAGGCACTGAATTGACTCACAAAGAGCAACCCAATTTGTTAACTGATGCAGAATCTTTAAAACGAGTGTTAAAAAACGACGAAGGCTACAAGTTCTTAAGACCTATACGTGGAAAACCCCCCTTTTGGCAATCTGCACAAAAAGATCTGTTTGCTATGATACGACAACTAGGAATCCCCACATGGTTTTGTTCATTTTCCTCAGCTGACATGCGCTGGCCTGAAATGATAACAACACTCAGTCATGAACAAAATAAAAATGTGCCTATTGATGAACTGACTTGGTCAGAGAAATGTGCATTGTTGAAACAAAACCCAGTTACAGCTGCAAGAATGTTTGACCACAGATGGCACAGTTTCTTACTGTGCCACTCCATGACTCCTATTGGAAAAATATCAGACTACTTTTACCGTGTAGAATTTCAAAACAGAGGCTCCCCTCACTGTCATTATTCTGGGTGGAATCAGCCCCTCAAATTGACAAAGACCCTGATGAGAAAGTTGTAGACTTTATTGACAAATATGTATCTTGTGAACTGCCATCATCAGATGATGATGAACTGTGTGAGATTGTAAACACTGTGCAAAAACATAGCACTAAGCACTCAAAAACCTGTAGGAAAAAAAAAACTGAATGTCGGTTTAACTTTCCACGACCCCCATCTTGTCGAACATTTATTGATCGTATTGTCCAACCTGCAAAAAGTCAACCACAAGTAGTTCAAAGTGACTTACGTGACCCTGCAATGCCCATGCAAGAACACAATAACACTGAAGAAAACTTGAATGTCACTTATGCACAAAATCAATGCAATACAGAACAATCACATCAACCAATGAATGAGGAAGACGAATTGAGAAAACTGATGACACCAGACGTGGCTGAAAAGATGTTGAAAATGGTCAGAACAGCTTTACTAAATAGTGACCAAACATTTGAATCGACAGAGGAACTGTTTGAAAGCATCGGCATTTCACAATTGCTTTTTGAAATAGCAAATTCACAACTAACCAATAAAACCAGCGTTGTTTTAAAAAGAAAGCCCGGTGACATTTGGATTAACCAATTCAACAAAGACCTGTTAAGAGCTTGGAATGCCAATATGGATATTCAGTACATTGTGGATGCATATTCTTGTGTAGTGTACATTATTTCTTATATATCCAAAGCAGAGAGAGAAATGGGATTGTTACTCGATTGTGCACAAAAAGAAGGACATAAAGGCAATCTGGATGCCAAAGCTGCATTCAAATCACTCGGCAGTGTTTACCTTCATAATAGAGAAGTGTCTGCACAAGAAGCAGTATATCGACTAACTGGAATGCATTTAAAGGAATGCTCACGCAAAGTAACTTTCATACCAACAGGAGAACACCCTATGCGCATGAGTTTACCTCTCAGTGTATTGCGAGACAGAAAACAAAATGACAACAATGAACATAACACTATATGGATGACAAGTGTGATAGACAGGTATAAACATAGACCACAATCACCACTGTTTCAAAACATGTGCCTTGCCACGTTTTGCTCGGAATATCGAGTCTTGAGTCAAAGTGAAGTCCCAGCTAATCCAAGCGAATGTGTCGTTCAACTTCAGGACAATTCTGGCCACATCAGAAAAAGAACACGCACGGAACCAGCTGTTATTAGATATGCAAGACTGTCACCCACAAAAGATCCAGAAAAATATCATCAAAGCCAGTTACAATTGTTTTTGCCCCACTATGAAGACTGTCAGTTGAAACCATTTTTACAATGTTGGAATTGTACGTGACTTCAGTGATGACATAGACAAAGTTAAAGAAATTGTTGAGAATAATAGGTCCTTGTATGAACAAAATTCTGACAAACTAGATGATGCTCAACTCATTATGGAACAGCAGGTTGATTTGGATGATGCATGGGCACAGATTTGCCCCCAGTCTGAAATGGAACGCCTTCAATGTTTACAATCCCAGGAGGTTATGCACAATAAAACTGATTTACAACCCATTTCAGAAAATATTCCAGACCTGACAGAAACTTTGCCTATGACTGGTAACATAGAAGTTAGAAAAACATTCATGACTAAAGAAGCAGCATGGAACATCTTTAAATGATGAGCAAGCGCGCATATTTTACAAACTACGTCAGTGGAGTTTAGAAACAGTATGGGGACGAAAACCACAACAAATACACCTTTTTGTCACTGGTGGAGCGGGCACAGGAAAAAGCCATTTGATTAAAGCCATACATTATGAGTTGTCTCGAATTTTAGCGCAACTATGTACAAACCCTGATGACACTACAGTGCTAATAACAGCTCCTACTGGCGTTGCCGCGTATAACATTGGTGCTGCTACCATACACAACACTTTTTGTATTGGCACAGATGTGCGATTACCTTACCAGCCGTTGGGTGAGGAAAAGATAAACTCTTTACGAGCTAAACTATCCAATTTACAATTACTGATCATTGATGAAATATCAATGGTAGACAACAGACTCTTTGCATACATTCACGGAAGACTAAGACAAATAAAACAATCCGGAGATCATTCTTTGTTTGGAAAAGTTAGTATGGTTGCTGTGGGAGATTTTTACCAGTTACCGCCTGTGAAAGGGAAACCTCTGTACAGTGATATGCCAGGACTGAACATTTGGAACGATCACTTTGAAATTGCACATTTGACACAAGTTGTGAGACAAAAAGATTCAACTTTTGCTGAGTTGCTAAATCGCATACGTGTCAATCAAAATCAACTCCTATGTTGCCTACCGACGTTGAAATATTGAAGCAATGTGAAACAGGAGAAGTCTCGAATGCACTCCACAATTTTTGCTACAAATAAACAAGTTTGCAATTACAACTGTCAAATGCTCAATTCAATTTGCCCAAATGCTATAACTATTGAAGCACAAGACTTTGAGCGTAATCCAAAAACAGGACGTATGGAAAGAAAGAATGGCCACCACACCAAAGTTTTTAATAGTTGTCTTAAGCCAAGTGTGAGTTTGGGTATACACGCGTGCATCATGCTGACTAAAAACATTGACGTTTTAGATGGACTCGTTAATGGTGCTTTTGGGACAGTTATCCAAATCATGTTTGATACGGACAAATACTTTCCCTCTGAAATACATGTTGAATTTGATGACAGTAAAATTGGACAACTGCAAAGAGCTAAAATAACTACAGCAAATAATACTCATCGAAACCTCACAATAATTAAACCTGTAGAGGACAGAGTCTCGAACAATGGTGGAATACGCCGTCAGTACCCAATACAATTAGCCTGGGGTTGTACCGTTCACAAAGTTCAAGGTCTTACAGTGAAAAGTGCAGTCGTAAACTTGAAAAAGATATTTGCACCAGGACAAGCTTATGTAGCTTTAAGTCGTGTGTCTTCGCTGTCAGGCTTAGTAATTGAAGACTTAAACGAGTCAAAGATTTATTGTAACAGCAACATCAAAGAAGTTCTTGCAACAATGGCTCCCTTCATCTAAAAAAACTCACCTTCAACCCCTCCATTATTCACAATAGCTTTTCATAACATTCAAAGTCTCAATGCACATTTTAACAACATGCAAGCAAACAACACTTTATTGATGTGTCAGTGCATTTGTGTGGCTGAAACGTGGCTTCAACCAAACTATCCAACCGAACATTTACTTTTACCTAATTTCACCTTCTATAACAACAGCCGTTACAATTGTTACAGTCCAATGAACATTATCACCGATACTTTAAAACATCAGACAAACGGTGGTGTTGGAATATATTGTCAGACTGACCAAAACATTGAAGTCAAAACACCATGTAATACTAATCTAGAATCATTAGTCTTCCACGTTCCACAGTTTCAATTAATCGCTGCAGTTCTTTACAGACCCCAAACATACCATGTTGACTTATTCAAAGACAATTTATTACATCTCATTGACGAAATAAATACTTTTCCTGGAGGAAAAATTATTATGGGGGATTTTAATGATAATCTTCATACTTCTAAAACAATACAAAGACTATTCGAACAACATCATTACATTCAATTAGTTCACTTTTCAACCACTGATGCTAACACTTTAATTGATCATGTATACACAAAAGATGTACAATTTCAAATATCAGTTGAATTGTTGTCAACATATTACAGTCACCATAATGCGATACTTATTCACATAAAGTAACCTATGAATTATCTGCTAAACAATGCATTTAAAAACAAAAGTCATAGCTTGTATAGTGAATGGACTGTGAAATACAAAACACATGAAAACATGCATTTCCTACATTGTAAGGAATGAGTTTTAGGCAACTTTAACCCATTAAATGTGATTCTGCAATTTTATCTCCCCATAGAACCTTCTGGCAACTACACACACACACACACACACACACACCAGACACACACACCACACACACACACACACACACACACATACACACACACTGGTGTCCACTTGGCGACTAGATCCATCTTTGGCAGACTGTCACAGATCAACGTCCACTGTCGACCAGGTCCAGTCCCCCACACGACAGGGGATGTGTAATACCTTTCCCATCAGCACACTAATCCTTGTGCTTTAAAATGTTGGTACATTCAACCACACCAACATCTGAATACTTTCCCACCCCCAGTACCACATCAGGTAAGATTTATTGCACATTTCATTAGTTTTTACTTTAATAAAGCCCACATTGTAAAAAAAACCATTCATAAAATGTTAATGTTTCAGCAATCACCTCAGGCCTTCAAACCTTTTCAAGTACCACAGCTTCCATCATTCAAGAATCCGCGTCTGGCTACACTAAAGCAACAGCAATAATAAGGTAAATAATAAGGTTTACCTCATTACAATTACACAATTATTCTCTCTGGGGGAAAACAATTCTGTTCTTACTAAATTGTTTTACTGAGAAAACATATGTACATACCTATACAGTTTCAACCATGATGACAATTGTTGAAAAAATCTCCCTGTCTCCTCAAAGTCTGTCAATTTACACCATGCAGTGTACTCGTCACACCTTTGCAAATGGCCAGACGAAACACACAATAGAACAGAACGAGGGATGAAGCACCCACTCTGCCTTCCCATACAAAGAAACAATAGAAAGGGAACGAGACGAAGAACCATCCTTGCCTTTCAAACAAAGAAGGAGGTGAGTCCATCTATTCAGTCGCCCCCACACAAACACACACACATCCATTCTTGCTGAATGGAATTGTCCCTTGGACATCTGAAGAGTATCCTTTACTTCATGATCAATGGCATGGCTGTCTCATTTTCATAAAATGTTTGAGGACAAACATTTCCATACACATTTGAACATTGGTTTATTCACTACTATGTTCAATACTCAGTAAACTAAGCAAATAAGGTAATTCACCATGAGTACAAAGCATTGAAATTAGTGATTCAACTGCAGACTTAGGCCTACCTTAGGATATTAAACTGTTGCTAAGTCAAATAATAATATTATTCTGATTTCTCACAACCATATAGGCATAATTATATGGGGAACAGGGGGACAAGTCTAAAATATTTGATCATAGCCTACTGTATGATTATGGGACACGTCTCTCAATATCTGATCATACTGTATAATTATACAGGCAATATCAATGTTGACCGTGTTCTTGCAGCTCCGAAAATATCAAATCCCGGCCGGTCCATTTCCCATATCTATTCCATTTGCCTTAGGCCTACACCATACATCCACGAAACCTATTTCTCATGAAATCCATGTCATGTTGTCCCTATAATTGTACTATTGTGCACCGTCAATGACTGAGTTAGGAGCGCAAAGTCACACAGACATTTGGCACATTTATCGATGGTAAATATCTTAGCCTATCAGCTAACATGATCCCTAGGTGCATTTTAATAGAATTTCAAATTGTAGAATTAGTGCACATTTCGATTGCAATATTATACAGCTTAAACAGGGTAACATAGCCTGGCTTTACAGCAAACGGTGCGGTCAGAGACAGGCTTGTCAAACGTAAACCCAGCTACCCAGCTACCGTTTTGGACCACGTTACTGGGTTATCTAGCAAATTATTTTTATATTTAAATTATTATTAGAGTCCTGCCATTTCTTCTTTCTTCCTTCATCATCCCAGGAATTGCGTTACTGTTGTAGGCTAGGCTATATGGCAGTAGAGGCTAATGCTAGAATCATAGAGCAAGTATACATTGGTTTGACGATCAGATGCAATTACAAACATTTGAACTCTTGTTTATAAAACATTCGAATTTGCTTATTAATTGTGTATAGCCTACGCCAACACAGAAAGTCCCACAGCTGTCCACCCCAATGTGTGTTTGACTTTTTCACTCTTGCTCACAACACTGAATAGGTAAATCTATTTTATTTAATCCAAAATTGATCTTTCCTTAATAATATTAAATACACAACAAACACTTATGTAAACAGCATCAATTCTGCCATTGTAACAATCATAAGAAATATTCAAATGTAGATATGTAAAAAGTAGGCTATAGACTGCCAAATAATTGTTAGGTGTTAGGCTAACTAATGTTCACAGCATAGTTTCCTGTTAACTGTCAGAAACATTGTTTTAATGAGTAGGGCTAATTACCCAGGCTATGTGCTTGTGTTTTAAAGTAGGCTAGTTAAAGTTTTAGAAAACTAGTAGCCTAATTGCAACGTTTATACATTTCTGCCCACAACGAAGAGACACACCTATTCCACAAGTTCTACATTTACATGTAAATGCCCATGCCTGGCGCACCAGCCGACCAATGAAACAGATGCACGGCGCTGAATAAAACCCCAATAATACTACAGTTACCTTCATATCGCTTTAATTGTCTGTTCATTCACTTGAAACTCTAGACTTTCTCTTGCGCGACTCAAACATTTTCCATTTCCAAAACTTTGAAAATGTCTTCTCGTCCATCTACTTCGGTAAGTTCGAACTAAACTATTTACTAGCCTATATCTTTGGCTAACATTTGAACTATTTAAAGACTTAAATGTAAACTTGAGTGCACTACACGCCACCACAGGCTATTTTACTCAAACTAGTGTACTGAATTGATTATAACTGGGTAAGCTAACCTTTTTAGGCCTAAGCCATATGTGTAGCTATGATTCAATTCATTTAACCGCTAAATGCATACATTGACCACCACATAATTTAGCCTAGAATCGTCTGTAGGACCTACCCTATACGTTCATCGTAACACGCACCATTATTCAAATTGAGACTGTTAAACTGCGATTTTCATGTTAAGGCCAGTTAACTTAGACCGACATGAGATTCCATATCGTCACCTTCCTAACTTGCCTTGTGTAGATGTTTGCTTAGGATGTAGCCTACCTAGATCCATGAATTCTAATAGCCTTTTAAACACTTCTTATAGCCTATGTGAGGTATAGCCTAGTTTTGTATTCAGCTGAACGTACACAATGTAATTACGATAACAATCTGTTTGGGCAACCTTTTTGTGTTATGCTACGGTAATGACCAAGCCCAAACTAAATCTCTGCGGATTCTTTCACATTTTCTGCGGTTATTCAGACTGAAAATCTACCGTTCTGTTGTTATGATGACCGCAGATGTTTTACAACAGTTTGACGCAGAATATGTTCACTGAATGTTAAAAAAAAGTATTGATCCACCCTATTAAAGATCGCCTAAAAAGTCCCTGTCTATTGATGTAATTTTGGTTGTACGTATTTCCGTGTCCATTCTTCAGGCAGGCCTGAATCTCTGTATCTTTAGCAAACGTTTTAATATTTCCTACAGCGAAAGTGAATGTTACTTATCAGTTTCAGGGTTGACAAACTTCCTTCGATTGCTATCACAGACCTACACTGATAGCAATGGGCTCTGTTTACAGGTTAAATATTTTGCAAGAATAGACACGTAATATCAGTTGACATGTTTATTTAAAATTGGCCTCATACCAAAGCATTCTATTTTAAATTCCGCGGGTCTTCGTCAGAATTCTGTGCTGGCTAATTACGTTTCTGCTGTAATGGCCCTAGCCTAGGCTACGACAGATCGTCTTCACAATCTTATCAAATTGGTGTTGTTATGCATGCTGTCATCTTGTTGCCTAAATTATTCTAACCTTTCCAATATTTGTGTCTGTTTTTATCTTCCCTGTCTACTTCAGATGCAGACACCCACCAAGAAATCCAAAACCGAAGTCACAGGCTTCATTCATAATGTTTCACCGATCAAGATGAGCCAGAAGCAAAAACCTTACTTCACGGCAACGATCCAAGAAGAGACGACATACAGGGACATCGTTGTGTTCAATAAGCAACAGCACTCTGCTTTTAATGATATTGCAACTAGCAAGTATGTTAATCCTTTCTCCATCCATTAATAGACATAGCACCAGCTTTTGACATACATTATTAACTATGTAGTTACCTACAAATTTCCATACCATATTCTGAATGCTGATCCATCCAATTTGTATTTTTATTTCAGAAGCCCAGTTGTGCGCACCAATCCAACCCTCCGCCCTGCGTTGCACAACCCCAAAGAGCTCTCTGTGTTGGTTGGAAGCAGTACATCAGTGGACATCATACCAACTCTACACTTCATTCACCAACAACCAAGCACCAGAATGGAAAACAAAACCATAACCATAGCTGAAATATTAGCTAAACCAAGAAATCGTCAACAGGTAAATGTTTACTCCAACTTTCCAATACAAAATCACACCTTTAATTGTATAGTCCTATACAACACATTCTCATAATTCAACCCCACATAGCCACTGTGTGAACATATCTAATCAATGCACATTTCAGCTACACACACATTTACATTTCTTTGATTAACTTTTGAAACAACACACAATAATATATTGCAGTTACCTACCATCTACCATAGCCTACATCTGTTCTCACAGTTTCTAAAATTATGCTCTCCTCTTGTATCAGGTTAATATCAAAGTCAAAATTCATTCTGAGACAACACCACCCGTTGGCTTCAACACGAATGCTGGGAGATACAGATGTCTACCTACTCTGTCGCCGACAGCACTGCCAGTATCCTGCTAACTACGTGGAACAACATGGACCTCAGTATAAACAGCTGGTACACCCTCTCACCTGTCACTGTTAAGGACTATAACAACACCATCACTGTCAGCACATCACCATCCACCACAGCAGAGACCATCAATCGACCCCCCAGACATGGTGTAGCTGCACCAGTAATGGACAACTCAGAAGAAGTCACTGGACTCATCATTGGAGCCATGACTACATCAACCATCACCTGTCCCAAAAGGCACCCTCTTCCCAACTGTCCTCCTGGTGCACCTTTCCACATGTGCCCTACATGTAACCAACATTATATTACACCAAAGCTCCGGCACCAATGGAATGTTACCCTCACATTGGAGCTAAATGACACCACTACAAGAGAATTGAAGATGGATCATACAGTCGTCCTAAACACGGCACCGAAGCACATCTACCTGGACACAGAACCAATCACAGTCACTGCACATTTCCTGTCCATAGGCTTAGTAACTGTGCATGTCAAAGATGATGCTGTTTCAACACTACACCCCTGCACAGCTTCTGCATCTGTTCAAGAAGATACAGACATCGCTGATGAGACCCTCTTGACTTTTTTGGATGAAACGCCTTCTACCAGTGACGTGTAAATCAACACAACACACCACATAGTTCTGACAACTTATTGCATTACACTCACCAAAACATACATCTTCACATACAACACTTGTCATAAACATACCCTTAACATTTGATAATCCTATTGTTTCACAGTTGTTATCTTAATAATCTTCATAATTGTTATACTTGTAAATGTTTTTATTTGATTTTTGCCTTGTACATGTTTCTAACAGCACCCCTCCATTGCACAACCCCTACACAGTAAATCACATGATGTACATATTTTGCCTTCTTACTATTGTCAAACACATTCATTTTACTCTCGCTTTAAATGTGTTTTCGATTTAAAACTTGCAATGTGTAAAAACACTTATTCTTCAACATACGTTCTTTTACTTATCTTCATTTTACTTATCTTCGTTTTACTTATACATTTGTCTTTAACTTGTATTTTTGTTCATTTCTAGTAAATTCTTTGCTTATTGTAAAAAATTACAAAAGGTTAAAAACCGCCTATTTTTAAACATACGTTCTTATTTTACTCATGTTCATTTTACACTTACATTTGTCTTAACTTATATTTTGTTCATTGCTAATAAAGTATTTGTTTATTCTAAAACTGCTGTCTATTTTAGCACCTCACAGAATATTTACCTTGCTTACATCTAGGAGTCAGGTGGCTGAGAGGTGAGGGAGTCGGACTAGTAATCCGAAGGTTGCCAGTTCGATTCCCGGTCATGCCAACTGACGTTGTGTCCTTGGGCAAGGCACTTCACCCTACTTGCCTCGGGGGAATGTCCCTGTACTTACTGTAAGTCGCTCTGGATAAGAATGTCTGCTAAATGACTAAATGTACATCTCACACAGATTATACAATAACAAATAGTCAACCACCCAGCATTCACATACATTTCCAACACAACAATGACATGGACATATCACCACATGTAATTACACTGACTCAAAACACATATGTATTTATTCTACTTTGACACCACAATAGCTATGAAAATAAGACTGAATGCAATTAGGAAGCAACTTTGTACATATACAATTTTTCTTGATGTTTGTTTATAATTGGAATATAATAGTATGCAAAACAATTTGTTTCAATCAAGTAGGTTTACTTTTATTGGACAAGAAGAATTCCATGAGTGGTGACATTTGACAACTTCAGACAGTCTGTCTGCCAAATGAAAAGGCTTGTCTTCATTTGCAATGCACCTAGACCATAAGGGGCAAGCTGGGGCCACCTTTGATTAAATGCTGCAGCGTTTATTACACAATGATCATTTGTGGTGCAGTGTTTATTCGAGGGTGGCGTTCATTCAAGGGCAACGTTTAATTGGTAAGAGAGATTCAGTGAATTGTAGCTGCAGTGCAGCCATAGACAAACACAGAATAGACAAGGAAGTCAAACAAAAGCCCAGTGTAAAATGTATGCCGCGCGTGTCTCTACTTTGTGTACAAATCTGACGCAGCATGCCGTAACATATTTACACTTTAGCTTTCAAACAGAAACCTGTGCAGAAAGCACTCACCACCAGCAACAGATCTATAGCACGCAAACTTGGTGTTGATGAAAAGCACATTCAGGAATGGTTAAGTCAGCTACCTCGCCATATTGTATACAATATGTATAACTATATATAGGCCTGAATGCAATTGTCGCAATTGCATTATAATAATGTATAATTTTTTTTCAAGCAATGTCTTTTGAATTATATAATTGTATTCAGAATTATTACGTGACTTTATTTTGAAGGCCTTTTGGGACGCTCATGAGTGAGAGAGTCGACAACCTAACAGCAAGCGAAGCACAGACAATTTAAAGCTCTGATAAAAGTTTCAAGTTCAAGTTTATTATCATATACTCATAAACAGCATTTATAAGTAATGAAATTCTTTGTGCTCAATGTCCGTTCAACTTGCAGAATAAAAAAATTTAATACTAAAGAATGGGGAAAAAGGGTAGAAAAAATAAGAAAAATTGTAGTGCAAAAAGATATTTCAAGGACAGTTCAGCATCCTGATGGCATGTGTGAGAAAACTATCCCTGTATCTGCTGGTACAGGACCTTATACTCTTGTATCGCCTTCCAGAAGGCAGGAGGGAGAAAAGACTGTGGCAGGGATGACTAGGGTCAGAAATGATCCACTTGGCCTTTCTCCTGCACCGCTGGCTGTAAAGGTCCTGAATGGATGGTAATGCAGTCCTTGTAATACGCTGTGCAGATTTGACCATTCTTTGTAGTGTCTTCCTGTCCTGGGCAGTGCTGTTGCCAAACCATGTTGTAATGCCACCAGTCAGTATGCTCTCAATGGTGCACCGGTAAAAATTGGTCAGTATAGTGCAGTCCATGCCAAATTTCCACAGTCGCCGCTGAAAAAAGAGCCTCTGTTTCGCTGTCCTTGTAACCACACCAATATGGTGGTCCAGCTCAGATCCTCACTGATGTTGATACCAAAAAATCTGAAACTTTTGACTCTCCACAGCTGTGCCCGCGATGTGAATGGGTGCATGTTCTCCCTGCAGCCGCCTGTAGTCCACTATCAACTCCTTGGTTTTTGCTACATTAAGCAACAGGCTGTTATGCTGACACCAGGATGTCATTGTTGCCACCTCTGCTCTGTAGGCAGACTCATCACCATTCTTGATGCAGCCGATAATGGTGGTGTCATCAGCAAACATAATGATAGTGTTGGACCTTTTTGTGGCTGCACAACCATAGGTGAACAGAGAGTACAACAGTGGGCTTAACACACAACTCTGTGGGGCACCAGTGCTGAGTGTTAGACTGGTGGGGTGATGTTACCTAGCCGTACTGCCTGTGTCCTGTCCAGCTGCACATGGAAGGACTTATGTTCCGGTCCTGTAGTTTTATGATGAGCCTGGATGGTACTATGGTGTTGAAAACGGAGCTGAAGTCGATGAAGAGCATCCACACGTATATGTTGTTCTGATCCAAGTGAAAGAGAGCAGTGTTCAAGGCCAAAGCTACAACATCATCTGTAGACCTGTTCGGCCTATATGCAAACTGGAGTGGGTCTAATGCAGGTGACAGGCAGGATGTAATGTGGTCTTTGACTAACGTCTCAAAGCATTTCATCACAACAGGGCGGTAATCATTGAGACAGCTCACTGATGGTTTCTTAGAGACTGGGATGATGGTGGCCCCCTTGAACCTATTGGGGACGACAGACTGCGACAGGGAGAGGTTAAAGATGTCAGTGAACACCTCTGCCAGTTCAGGAGCACAGGCCTTGAGAACACAGCCAGGGATGTTGTCAGGTCCTGGAGCTTTATGCACATTCACTCTAAGTGATAAGTTTAAGGTTGTTATAGAGGTTGTTAGCAATCTAAGGAAACCTCTATTCCCTTGTGTAGGCTACAGCATGCAGCCAACAAAGTATGTTGTTTTGTGTCTGTATTTGACTTTGGTGAATGTTATTTACATGCTGCGCATGTCATTGCATGTTCATATTAAGCTAATGTGGTCTTTATTTTCTCATTACAGCGTGAGTTTAGTTTTAACGGTGGATTTGGAGAAAAAGCTTCAAATAAATCTGTAGCAAGAAAGACACTTGTGCCTGCCAGTGTTTCATGGGATAATAGTATGCTACACTTGTAAATTACTTGTGTAATAAATACTGTGTTTTAATTTAACCAATTAAATAACCGTTTTCTGATTTTTTGGGGGAGGCGTTTAATCGAAGGTGCCATTTATTACACAATGTTCATTTTTGGTGCAGCGTTTATTCAAGGTCAACGTTTAATCAAAGAAAAACTGTAGTTTTCTTCCCAGCATGGGAAGGCCAAAGGATGTTTACAATTGTAGTAGGCCATTGATATGTTTTAAAAGTTCAGGGATGTAATTTGTTGGATAAGAAGCCCCCATCCCCCACTCCAGAGACAATTGATGACAGAGAGGTGCTGACATTAAGTTAAACATAGTCATGCGTTAAAGAGTAGAGTAAAAAATAGAGACAAAATGTGTACATGGATGTTGAAACTCAGTGCTCTGAGTTTGTGCATGTCAGTTTAGACAAACGTAGCCTTTTCAACCTCTAGGTTTAATTCTCTCTTTTATACATTTAAAGTTGGATTTGACATTTAACAGACATTTAATCATTTAGCAAGTTGTTTGACTCAAAAACCATAACGAAGTACATATGGTGTAAAAAATCTGCAGTCAAATTTGGCGAAATTGCTAGCTTGGATGTTATCTTTACATATAGATGGGTTGGTGGTTACAAACAATGAGGATGCGCACGCAGCTTCAAGGCAGAACAATGCCTACCATTTCACCTCTAGTTTATATGTTCCCACCCCCCCCCCCCCTTCTGAATAAAGTTAGATAGATCTGATTTGTTGATATCTGTTGCTATGAAAACCATTTTAGCCAAGCTAACTAACATTGTTTTTAGCTAGCTGACATTACCATTCAATCACTAACAAAACACGAATAGAAATACTTTGCTAACAGTCCTCACGTGTAATCAAAAGCTTGTAGTGAGATCACATGCATGACCCCCCGAGACAAGCTTTCATGTTTGCATCGCTAGCATCTCGTCATATTACACAGCCGGAAGACAGCTAGATAATAAATATTGTAGCGTCAGCGCCCTTGGGTACCCAGCATGCAGTGCACACCAAAAACGCAAATAGCTGTGGAAAATAGTTTGGTTACAACAGCTGTGCAAGGGATTTCAGTTGTTGTGTTCGTTCACTTAAATGTGTGTAATGTTATTGTTTTTTACTTAAGATAATACTGTTGGTCACCCTGATTGTGCATGTTGTGTAGTTTAATGGGATCAGAGAGTCTGACCATGACAAAGTAATGTTAAGCTGCTGTACCATCACAAGGTACACTTGCTAACAGCTGGACATTAGCTATACCTTGGTCCAGTTCCCTACATGACTCTTGACAGTTGTTTGACTGAGACTCTAGAGAGAGCTCAATTCAGGTAGAGTTCTAATAGCCATGGTCTTCTAACCAGTTTCAGTTTTGAAAACAGTGTGACTGTGTATGGTATGTTTTTTGGGCTACTTCTAATACTCATACGGCTGCTGGGATAGAGGGAAACCGCATGGATGGGGAAAGTGTTTGGGCAGAGCAAGCAGTAGTAGTACATAACCTACACACTTCCTTTAGTGAAGTGTATCCTCACTTTCATAAAGTTATTGTTGTAATCAAAGCTTTTAAAGAATGGATCTCTGCATGATGGGCCTGACCAGAGCACAGGTGGCCTGACACAACACGCTTCAAAGTTGTCACTTTCAAAAGGGTGGCATTTTAACCCTGTCAGTCCAACATGTCTAAAAGTTGGTACGCATGCCTTATTGCCAATGGGGAACAAATAAGTCTCAAGAACCCATAATGTCGGCAGCATGGATATTTCTCTACAGTGACAATTTGTGAAGAATTTCAAAAAATGACTTCAAATCAGCCATTGATCCAATTGTCTTGAAATGTTGTGTACATGTATGAAATACATGTCTGTGTCATGTCAATTTTGAAATGGTTTGCAATGCTGAGGAGGAACCCGCCATTGCTGCCTGCAGCTATATTTATTATTATTATTATACTTCTTAAGACTGGGTGTCTATGGCAGGCCCTAGAAGCGCTTGGTCGAAAGTTGTGAAATTTGGCACACTCATTGGGGACAGTCCCCTGGTCCAATTCACAAAGTTTCATGTCCCATACTCGGGCACTCTAGCGCCACCAATGGGTCAAAGTTGGAGTTGTGTTTACACACGCAACTTTTAAACCATTTTCAAAAATGAGGTACCATTGGATTCCCTGGATCAAGCCGAATTCAATGCACACCATGGCGTCAATTTCCGGTTTATAGATTTTCCGCTATTTCCGGTTTTATCAAAAACCTTTGAAAGCCTACTCCTCCTACAATCTTTGTCAAATCTTCTTCAAAATTACCAGATATGCTCTTCAGACCAAGCCGCACAAAAGTTATGGTAGAGCATTTTGATACCCACAACCGTTTGTCCGTGACAGCCAATCAAAATCAGCAGAAAAGCCACCAAACAGGAAGTGAAGTCATATCTCAGCAGTTGTTTGAGGCAGTGAAACTAAATTTGGTAGGCCGCCTCGGAAACTTATTCTGAGGATGTCCTCCAAAGATTGTGTCATGGAACTAAACGTGTTTTGGCTAATAACTGTTGAAGTGTTTACCTTAATAAAGTAATTTCTTTGTCTGTTGATGTCTTGTGAGATATCAAGCCTGACTATTAATAACTTTTCATAAAATTCGAACGGACGTGGCCGCCATTTTGGATTTCATGGAAAAGTATAAAAACCTTTTGCACGCCCCAATTTTTGTCCAATGTTTACCAAATTTGGCAAAGATGATCTTTAGACCCAGTTTCACAAAAGCAATCAGAAGAATTTTCAATTTTCAAAAACGTTTGTTCGGTAGAGACGATCAAAAGCGGTGGCGAAGCCGCCAAACGAGGCGCAAGAGCATATCTCAGCAACCATTTGCGCGATTGTCACCAAACTTGGGTTCCATCGTTCCCATGAGGAGCAGAGGAGGCCTGCAGTGTTATACCAGAAAAATAACTTTGAACTATCAGTAATCTTGAACGCAAACATATATTTCAACCAAACTTGGTGTGTTGCATGAGTGCAACAGGTTGTTGTGACTTAATTGTTGCACAAGTGCTATGGAGGCCATGTCCTGCTCTGGACTGCTTGGCCCCTCCATTGCTGCTTGCAGCTATATTTATTATTATTATTATTATACATCTGCCATGGGAGTCTATGGCAGCCCCTAGAACCACATGCTCAGAAGTTGTGAAATTTGGCACACTCTTTGGGACCTGTCCCCTCATCACTTTCACCAAGTTTCATGTCTCCCATTTCAACCCTCTAGCGCCACCAATGGGTCAAAGTTGAAGGTGTGTTTACACACGTTACCTTTGAACCATATGCCGCATTTTCCAAAATGAGGTATCATTGGATTCCCTGGATCAAGACAAGTTCAACGCACTCTATGACGTCATACCCAGTCATATAGATTCTCCGCCATTTTGAATGTTAATGAAAAGCGTTTTTTCGCTACTCCTACAATTCTTGACGAATCTTCTTCAAAATTGCCACAGATGATCTTCAGACCAAGCCTCACAAAAGTTATCCCCTGGAGCTTTGATTTTCGCAACCGTTTGTTAGTTACAGCCAATCAAATTCAGCAACTTATCCGGAAAAAGGGAAGTGAGGTCATATCTTAGTGAATCTTTGATGCATTGACTCCAAACTTGGTGTATGGATTCATGACCCTGTTATTAAGAGGTCCGAAAAAGGTAGGGTCATTTGAGCTCTAGGGGGCGCTACAATAGGCAAAACTGTGTTTTGACCAATAACTGTTGATTTGTTTGTCGTATTTAAGTGATTCCTATGTCTCGTGATATCTTATGAGATCCCGTGTCTGACGAATGTTAACGCATGATACCAGACCAATTGATGAGGCCGCCATTTTGAATGAATGAATGAAACTTTTTTCCCTACTCCTACACAATGTATCCAATATTCACCAGATTTGGCACAGATTATCTTCAGACCACAATCACCTTGACATGTCAAAATAGGACTGAATTACAGCTGTTGGGGCAACGATTTGGGCCAAATCTGACCACGCGTGCCACAGGAGAAACAGCTTACTTTTTGTATACAGTAACTGTACACAGCAATTCCCAGCGCTGAAAATGTCTCACTGGGATAAGACGGGCTCCTTTGAAGTGCAAGGTCGTAGGTTCGAATCCAGCCAAAGTCTCAAGCATGTCATGATACTGCTTTATCTGTTTAGTGATGCCAGGTATTCGCATACCTGTAGCTGTCGAGCAGTATAATCATAATGGTCACGATAATGTTTCATTCTCAGGGGATTTATACTCAGAGTCAGATATATTGTGCTTTGTCGATATAGTGATGCTACATCTAGCCAGTGCATCGGATTTCTTGCATCATAACTTCTGAACAGATTTGTCATGAATCACAAGATTGGTCTCTTCTGATTCTAAGTGGCATACTAAGTCGAAATATATCACACTGTCCCGTGTCTGCCATTTTGGGCGTTGGCCATTTGGAATTTTCATAAAAACAAACTCCTCGTTTGCCGTTGCTCCTATTTTCATGGACATGTAATTAACCCTTTGACGCGTACGAACACACCGGTGTGTTGAGTCCTGGCTGGTCCCTGGAGCGTACCAACACACCGGTGTGTTGGAACGCGTCCTTTAGAATGTCCAGTTTGGCTTATTACGTAACAATAAACTCTTCAGCATTAGCCTACGCGTATGTTATAAACATGAATCTCAATTTACTGTATATTTTGAGAAAGTTTACCTTTATTATCCATAAGAAAACGTTCAAACTATTTAGTTTAGCTAATGTTAGCTAACAGCTAACCAAAAATAACTCACGCTTTACTCACGCCACCTAGTAAACCATAATATTATCCGTTTTCCTTGACTTGGCTATCGCTTTCAACAGATTTTACTATTGTACAACCAACCAGAGATCGAAATAATAGATATACGTTCACAAATATGCATCTAAAACATCTGACATTCGTCTGTCTTTCGTCTCGTTTTGAGCTACTAGAGGCCATCTTTGATTTTTTTGTCTTCCGGCAACAAATATGACCCTTGATGATGTACCCCTTGACCCCGTACACCTCAGTATTTTCTCGTGAGAAGATTAGGTCATCTCGTTGACCATTTGACACCCACAATGCAGAGTACTGATCAAAACAAAAAACATGGCAGCCTACATTATCGTCATTAGCCAAGTTAGCTTCTCGAAAGCTACACTACGATAATATATCATATCAATTCACTGTGGATTCACCTGTGTGAATATTTAAAAATCGGAACAGTAATGACAGTACTAAGTTATTTTAATAAATATTTTAATAAGTTAAAAAGCCCACACCAACACGTTTCTTAATTTTTAACACGTATCCTTTTACTCATTTCAGGTAGCTAATTACATGTCCAGGAAAGGGTACAATCTCGTCATTGTCACGTTACATATCAATGAATATCATTAGCACACAGCTATAAAAAATATCACATCAAAATTATTTAAAACCTTACTGTGTAGGGGTAGGCAAAGCTTCCGTCAACATATCGGCAAAAAGGTACAGCATGTTTGAGTTGTGTGATGTACTGGCTATGTTTAGGACATGATCCTTTACACAGGATCCACTATGGACATCCAGGATCATGAAGGGCTTGGGATTTCTGGATCTGTTGTCATGACAAGTCAACTGGTATTTATTGTCATCATATACTTACAGTACACAATGAAACAAAACAACGTTCTTCCAGGACTTAGACATAACCTAGACAACTACAACAACTGTGTGGAATTAGGTCAATAAAATTGGTCCAATAAGACAAGATGACATTTGTGACAAATGCCTCAAAACACCAAGAAGTTGGGATACTGTGAATGTAAACAAGTAAGCTAGTGCAAGGGAAACTGAATGTAAACATAACATACTAATACCATAATACATGGACATCAGTTATTGAGGTAGCAGCAATATGCAAAAATATTGAGTTTGATGATGTACAGGAGCGTGTGGGGTGCATGGGTTTGTCCACAATGCGTGTGGGTTTGGGGATGCAGCATTTGGTATAGATGTTTGTGAGGGAGGGCAGAGAGATCCTGACTATCTTCTCAGCTGTCCTCACTGTCCTCTGCGGGCCGTGATGCAGCTCCTTGGGATGCTCTCTACAGTCCCTCTATGCAATGTGGTGATGGTGTGGGATGGGAGATGGGCTTTCAGCCTTTGCAAAAAAATAAACATGCTGCTGGTACATCAAGGAATTAGGTGTTTGACGGTCTCGTTGATGTTCAGCAAGGAATGGTCACTTTGTGCTGACCGTACTTGCTCGACACCTGAGAGAAGGCCATGTACTATACATGGACAATTTGTACAGCAGTGCTGTCATGTTCTGTTTCTTGGAACGGGGCCTGTGCAGGCCAACATTCACCTGTAAAATTATAGGGAGATGTTCAAGATATAGAAAACGGTCAACAGCAGGCAATCAAGTGGTATGACAAGTGGTGCGTTTCATTACCCTATGAAACATTACAGTCATACATTGCCGTCTTGTCATTTCAATAGGTTGTTAGATTGAATAAGCATAAAGTCTGGTTTATTCTACATGTCGTCCATCAACTAGCCCTAGCCCAGATTTTCCAAACAAATTACACTTGCCTCTCATTTTTGCTTGAACTGTGGCCTGACAATAAATGAGGAATACATTTTCTATCAACACGGAAATTAATGACAGTAGATGGTAGCAAGAGATCACAAAACATAGCCATCAATATAGAATGGATGTCTGAATTATTGTGTTTGCTTTAATTTGACTAAACATGGCAAGTTAGTAATCGCTAGTTACCTGAATAATACCCTTTACTACGAGCTAGCTAGTAAAAACATCAGATAGTGGAAAACAACCACAGGTCATGCTTTCGTCTCAATATCATGCCACAGGTATGTGTATATTTTGTGGGTATAAATAATCTACTCACCAGAAAAGTTTCCCAGATAAAGAAGCCAACCAAAAAGGTTTGAAGGTATCCAAGCAGCATGAGCTTGCTTGATCGCCTTTCGCCGAGGTGTGTGGGAGTCATGTTCCAGTCTCGCCTATAGCTCAATTTGGTTGACGATCAACAGTTGCTGCTAATTTACTTGGCTATGTTACGTAGTTTGTGTAGTAGGATTATAACAAAGTAATGCAAGTGCATCTAGTCAGTCTAGCGTATTACTAGGATTGTAATGTATCGTTTTGTTTTCGTTTAGCTGGCTTCCATCCAGTAACTTATTTTGTGAACACTGGCTGCGTTGCCAACTCAGAAGGTTTACGAGATGGAAGCCAGCTAGAGAAAACAAAACGATGAATAGAAATCAAATTAGACTGACTGGATGTATCCAAATTATTTTGTATTCGTTATAATCCGACCACACAAACAACGTAACATAGCCTAGTAAATTAGCAACAGCTAACTTGTTGATTGACTCTTTACTACACTACGAGCTAGCTAGTTTGGCAAAAACATCACCTCGTGAAATACAACAGTTCATGCTTTCATCTCAGTATCGTGCAAACTATATGGGTGGTATAATTTGAGTTATACAAATACCAGAATAATAGCCAAAATATCTACTTTGAAGGTTTCCGCCAGTCCCCTGAAGCGGAAGAAATACGTAACGAGAAGGTGGATAAACAAAACAACCAATGAATGGAGTATTCGTCACTAATACGGGGTGCAAACTAGGTCAATGGAAAATGCGAACCGAGAAATACTTAAATTGTATAGCAATTCGATTTTAATGCGTCATAATCAATTTCTGGAACGTTGAGATTGATCCAAACTCACGCGCATAAAAAACTCACTCTGGGGGACCAGTCAAGGAATTTAGAACCTACGTGTGAAAGGGTTAAATCATTTTCAGACCACAATCACCTTGACATGTCAAAATAGGACTGAATTACAACTTTTTATACTTGGGTCAAATCTGACAACGCTTCCCACAGGAGAAACTGCTTACTTTTTTTTTATACAGTAACTGAACACAGCATTTCCCTGCAGTGAGAATAGCTCACTGGGATAAGACGGGTTCCTCTGAAGTGCAAGGTCATAGGTTCGAACCCAGCCACAGTCATCAAGCCTGACATGATACTGGTTTATCTGTTTAGTGAAGCCAGGTATGCCACAGTAGCTGTCTAACAGTATAATGGTAATGACCATGTTTCATTCTCAGGGGATCTATACTCAAGAAGAGTCAGATTTATTGTGCTTTGTAGATATGTGTCCTCTAACCTCTAGGGGGTCGATCCCGTGTCTGACACATGTTAACTTGTGATACCAGCCAAATTGATGCCACCATTTTGAATGAATTAATAAAACGTTTTTGTTCACTCCTCCTACAAAATGTATCAAATATTCACCAAATTTGGGACAGATTATCTTCAGACCACAATCACCTTGACATGTCAAAATACTACTGAATTACAGCTGTTTAAACTTGGGCCAAATCGGACAACCGCTTGCCACAGGAAAAACTGCTTATATTTTTACCCAGTAACTGAACTGTGATTTGCAGCACTGAGAATCGCTCACTAGGATAAGTTGGTGTCCTGGCAACGGCAACGTCAGAGGTTTGAATCCAGCCAAAGCCGACGAGCTTGTCATGTCTCTGATTCTCTGTTTAGCGAGACTGTAAGCCACTGCAAAGGAAGCCAGGTACACCGCAGTCGCTAGTTACCTGTAGTCAAGCTACAAGCTATAGTCAATGCAATCCTCACACAAACTATCAAAATGATTTTACATTTTCGAAACCGTTTGTCCGGTACAGCCAATCGAAATCGGCAGCAGAGCCGCCAAACAGAAAGTTGTGTCGTATCTCAGCAAATCTTTGATGGATTCACGCCAAACTTCCTGCGTGTACTCGGAACACTCTTCTGAGGATGTCGAAAGTTTCTTCTGGGTCATCTGACCTGCTTGGCCACCCCATTGCTGCTTGCAGCTATATTTTTTACTTGGAACTTTAAAATCTATTCCCTTGCCATAGGGTCTACCTTAAAACACAAGGACAAACATTTTTCATTTACTAATATTCACAACAATGCAGTAAACGTCCATGAAGACACTTGCAACTGATTACAATATCAACAACTGAAATTACAGGCATCAAATTAGTCTGTGGCCACCTAGACTCAATGAAAACAAATTAATATAATTGATTTGAATCCGACAAACGTATGTTTAATTCACCCGAGACAAGCAAGAGAAACGTAGCCTAATTCGCCCAAAGACTTGCCCGATGCAAATTTCCCTAGTGGTTGTTGTACTACATTATACAAGTAAGTAAACAACGTAGTGGTAATAAAATAAGTGTGATTTGAAATGTCCTTTTGTTTAACAAGAATGTGGTTATACTTTAATTGATTTACGTTGTTGACATGCAGGCTAAACAATTTACTGTCGCCCAGAGGCGGTTCTACACGGGGGCCTACAGGGGCCAGTGCCCCTGTAAAAATGTCCCTGGCCCCCCCTGTGGCCCCCCTGAGCTGACTGAATAAAAAATTAAAAAATATTTTCAAGGAGCTGGAACACGTTTTATTTCTTCTAGTAGTCATCATGAAACAAGGAAGGGACATTGCAGCCTTTTTTGCCCCAGTAAATAAAAAATATAGAGAAACATATCAAAGTATTGAGAGAGCTGAGGAGCTGGAAGAGGGAGAGCCAGAGCTGTTTGTATGATTTTAATGTAAAGCAAAATTATTTCAAGTATTTAATATTTAAATATCATTTGTTTCCGTTTTTTTAATGTGCCCCTCTGATTAAACACTGGCCCCCCCTTGCCCCCCCAATAAAATTTGTCTAGAACCGCCACTGCAGTCGCCCTTATACTCGACAATTTACTGTTAACTTGTGTTATCGCAGATGACAATTAGGAAACATGACCGCTGTACCCGAAGACCGAAACTTTCGGCACTCGGCAGTATTAATTAGTTGGGACTGTATTAAGTAGCCTAGGCAGACAGCAAAATGAGTTTTAAGTTCATCACACCACAGAAGAAGGTGTTGTTAACTACCCATCCAAATTTGAATGAAGAAAAACACAGACAAGTATGTTAAATTAGGCTTTGAAATTGTGAGAAAATCAGCAGTCTTCTTTGCTTGCTTGAATTTATTGAATTTAGCAACAACAGCAACAACTAGCTAAATAAATTGCACATATCTGAGTGTTTTATGCGTTAATTTGTCTTTGCATCGTACCAGCTGAGTAATAGAATGCAGGTAATATAAACCGTCTGTGATCTGATGTAGATAGGTGGCTGTGACGTAGATAGGTTGGGTTTCCCCGCCTATACAAAACCTGAGCTGAAAACGGGTGAGAAACTGTTTAACCCTTAGCTCTCCTTGGCGTCTGTATAGGCAGCCCATGTAATCCGGGGTGGCGCTGTCTGACTTGACAGCAAAGGCCGCTCCGATGTACTAATTTGTAGTCTTCTGTACACGCCCGTGTTGTCGTCGGGGTCAACGATGCATGGGAATGGGTCTCGGTGTAGAAATGGTGTGTTACTAGTCAATAGTATCGAATGCATTGTAGTAGTTCACATTACATGACAGTGCTTAGGTTTCAGCCTAAAACAGGTCCCATTGATAAACTGTACTTCGTCCTAGCCACATACTGCTGACAAGATTGAGACCTTTACTTTGTAATGCTATGAAAGAAAATGGGTATTTGGTGTATTTTTGTATTAGGAAAAGTCATTGTGACACGGTTCACAACGACCCCGAAGCGGCACGAGAGTGGTGTAATAGACTAGGATCGGTGAGTCTCAACAACTTCGAAACAGCACGAGAGTCACGTAACAGACTAGGTAGACAACGCAAGGAATACAAATAGTTAACTTTACTTTTTTATTGTGAAAAGTTGTCACAACATCACTGTGACTCACAACGACTTGGATACAGCACGAGAGTGGTGTAACAGACTAGGATTGGTGAGTCACAACAAACCCGAAGCGGCACAAGAGTGGTGTAATAGACTAGGATCGGTGAGTCTCAACAACTTGGAAACAGCACGAGAGTCACGTAACAGACTAAGTAGACAACGCAAGGAATACAAATAGTTAACTTTACTTTGTTATTGTGAAAAGTTGTCACAACATCACTGTGACTCACAAGGACCCTAAACGGCACGAGAGTGGTATACTAGACTAGGATCAGCGAGTCACAAGGACCCCGAAGAGGCACGAGAGTGGTGTGATAGACAACTTGGATACGGCACGAGAGTGGTGTGATAGACTAGGATCGGTGAGTCACAACGAGCCCGAAGCAGCACGAGAGTGGCGCAACAGACTAGGTACGGTGAGTCTCAACAACTTGGATACAGCACGAGAGTGGTGTAATAGACCAGGTAGACAACACAAGGAATACAAATATGTCACTTAATTTCTTTTATTGTGAAAAGTTTTAAAAACATCAGTGTGACTCACAACGACTTGGATACAGCACGAGAGTGGTGTAACAGACTAGGATTGGTGAGTCACAACAAACCCGAAGCGGCACAAGAGTGGTGTAATAGACTAGGATCGGTGAGTCTCAACAACTTCGAAACAGCACGAGAGTCACGTAACAGACCAGGTAGACAACGCAAGGAATACAAATATTTCACTTAATTTTTTATTGTGAAAAGTTTTCACAACATCACTGTCAAACATCTGCTGTAGAACTTGCAGCGCAGTGAAATCCCCAGCCATAGCTCCGTGACTCTAGACAACAGCTGCTGTCCTGACCCTAACCCACTGAATGTATGTAAGTAGTAGTAGCACTTCCCCAGACAACCTCATCTGAAACGTCCAAGCGCTCAGTGTCCAAGCGCTCAGCATGCCACCTCCTCTGAAACGTCCAAGTGCTTAGTGTCCAAGCGCTCAGCATGCCACCTCCTCTGAAACCTTGAGAGGATAGGCGAGTCTCAACAACTTGGAAACAGCACGAGAGTCACGTAACTGAGTAAGTAGACAACGCAAGGAATACAAATATTTCACTTTATTTATTTTTTGTGAAAAGTTTTCACAACATCACTGTGACTCACAATGACTTGTAAACAGCACGAGAGTGGTGTGATAGACTAGGATCGGCGAGTCTCAACAACTTGGAAACAGCACGAGAGTCACGTAACAGACTAGGTAGACAACGCAAGGAATACAAATATTTCACTTTATTTTTTAATTGTGAAAAGTTTTCACAACATGACTTTGACTCACAACGACTTGGATACAGCACAAGAATTGTGAAACAGACTAGGATCGGTGAGTCACAACGACCTCAAAGCGGCACGAGAGTGGTGTAATATACAAGGATCGGCGAGTCTCAACAAGGGAGAAGTGTACTCAGTTTCGCTCAGCAGAGGAGACAGAGACACAGGCTCCGCTCAATCATGTCCTACTATGAGGTATGCGGCAAGGTCTTATTCAGCTTTGTTGTTGTATTTACGTATCTATGATCTGTAGGTGTACATTGAAGGTCATTTTACAACTGCTCCAATGGAAGGTCCCACAGTCACAATGTGGCAGGTCTGTCTAGTTCTTTGGGGTCTTTGAAATCTATCTTTAGATAAAGGATATATATATATATATATATTTACAACGTCAGGGAGGACTGCTTTTTGTAGACAAGGGCCTGCTAAAGATAGCCAGTATATCTGATTTTTCAAGGCGAGCCTGTTTCATTCGTCATATGCCCTGAGAAAGCGACCTATGTTAGCCAGGCTAGTTTTGCCAATTTCAGTAAGTCAGGCTATTTAAAGGTCTCTGACAGTCAGAATCACTGTTTACAGGCAAAGGTCGAGCTGGTCTTTTGTCAGATGTGTATATATTGACCAGTTTAGAGCTAAATACTCTTGCCAGAGCCTGGAATCGAACCCGTGTTTTGAGTGACTTTGCATGGGTCTCCATCAGGTCAACACATTTGGATTCAAGTTCAGAGCTAATAGTGTCTTACTGAGTGTACTTCGTGACTGCCATCTGACTGTAAGTAACCAGAGTTTGTTTCATTCATTTGTGTTTTTGCTAAAACGTTGCCTCTAGGACAGAGGGTAAGGGTATAGCAGCTAAATTGGTCAATAGGTAGCTAGCTTGCCGCCGTGTGAGACCCTGGCTTTGTTTACATAATTAGGGCCATTGTCAGCTGCGCCTTTAGCATATTTAGGCGATTAGCACTGCAGAGGCAGCCTCGTCTGGCAGCCTCGGCGCACAAAGACTCGGTCGAACAAAGACAGGGAGTCTACCTGCGGGAGTCCGCCGAGAATGGCCGACGTGGTGGATCACCTCTTCTGACAAGTATCACCCTATTTGTATTCTAATCCACCTAGAACATATTCATAGCTAGCATGTGTTTCTTCAGCATTCCCGTTCACTACACTACCCGTAGACGTAGATATATCACAAAGTATATACGGTCAACTTCTAACCTTCACTACCTATCCAGATCTTCTCCACCTGCCCTCTCTCTTTCTATAGGGCTCTGGAACTGCCAGTCTGCTGTGAACAAGGCAGACTTCATCCCAGCGTTTGCATCATGCTTCTCTTCATGCCCTTGCGCTGACAGAGACATGGATCCGCCCTGAGAACACTGCAACTCCAGCTGCTCTCTCCGTCAACCACTCCTTCACTCACTCACCCCGCTCAACCGGGCGGGGTGGTGGGACAGGGTTGCTTCTTTCCCCACATATTAAATACACATCCACACCACTCCCTGTTACTGCCAAATCATTTGAACACCATTGTGCAATGCTAACTGATCCTATCAAAGCATGCTTAATTGTTCTTTATCGCCCACCAGGCCCGCTAGCCGACTTTGTGGAGGAGCTGGACATGCTCCTCAGCGTCCTCCCGGATGATGGAACCCCCCTGATAGTCCTTGGGGACTTCAACATCCACCTCCAAGGAACTCAGGCCGTCGACTTCTTGTCTCTCCTGACCTCCTTCGACCTGACGTTGCTGAGCACACCGGCGACCCACAAAGCAGGCAAACAGCTAGACCTCATCCTGACACGTAACTGTATCACTGACTTAACCTCTGTAACCCCACTGCATATTTCTGATCACTACTTTATCCAATTCTCTATCTCTCTCCCTCCAACTCCTTCTACCTCCCCTCCCCTTGTAACTTTCCGGCGCAACCTCCGCTCCCTATCCCCCTCCCATTTCTCCTCTATTGTAACATCCTCCCTCCCCCCCATTGACGAGTTCTCGTCCCACCCCACTAACACTGCCACTGACACCTTGTTAACCACTTTAACTGCATCACTTGACTCTCTCTGTCCCCTGTCAACCAGGCCTGCACGATCTTCTCCCTCCTGCCCGTGGCTTACGGATGTTATCCGTGAAGAACGGTCCACCCTTCGGGCAGCTGAGAGGAGATGGCGCAAGTCCAAAGGCGGTCCGGACCTTGATAAGTATCACTCCCTCCTCAAATCCTTCTCTTCTCACATAACTGGTGCTAAAACCCTCTACTTTCTGAACAAAATTAACTCTGCTTCAAACCCCCACAAACTTTTTTCTACCTTCTCCACGCTTCTTAACCCACCTCCCCCACCCCCTCCCTCCACCCTGACAGCAGACGACTTCTCCTCCTTCTTTGAGAAAAAAGTCGCCGACATTAGCAGTCGGTTCCCTAATCCCACCTGTCCTACCCTCTCACCCTCCATGACTGACCCGACTAAATGTCTAAACTCTTTTTCTCCCCTGTCTGAGGCAGAGATCTCTGACCTCATTCTCTCTCATCGCCCCACCTCCTGTCCCCTTGATCCTATACCCTCCCCTCTCTTTCAAACCATCTCCCCCTCCATCATAACTTTTCTTCTCCATGTCCTAAACTCCTCTCTTACCTCTGGCACCTTCCCCTCTGCCTTCAAACAGGCTAGAGTTACCCCTCTACTCAAAAAACCCTCCCTTAACCCTGCCGTTCTCCAGAACTACAGACCGGTATCACTGTTACCCTTCCTTTCAAAAACAATTGAACGTGCTGTATCTAACCAACTGTCTAACTTTCTCTCTCAGAACAACCTGCTTGACCCCAACCAATCGGGCTTCAAGACTGGCCACTCCACAGAGACTGCCCTCCTTTCAGTCACCACTGCCCTCCAGTCTGCCAGAGCGGCTTCCAGGTCATCTGTCATCATTCTGCTGGACCTTTCTGCAGCGTTTGATACGGTTAACCACCAGATCCTGCTCGCCAGACTTTCTGAGATGGGCATCACTGGCACTGCACTCCAGTGGATCTCATCCTACCTGTCGGGAAGATCCTACCAGGTTTCCTGGGGAGGCAAACTGTCAGGCCCTCGCCAGCTCTCCACTGGTGTCCCACAGGGCTCCGTCCTTGGACCCCTCCTCTTCTCTCTGTACACCACCTCACTTGGACCAATCATCACCTCCCATGGCTTCTCCTACCACTGCTACGCTGACGACACGCAGCTGTACCTGTCGTTCCCCCTGACAGATCCGGGGATCTCAGCTAGGATTGAGGCCTGCCTCACAGACATCTCCGCCTGGATGACCGAGCACCACCTCCAGCTGAACCTTGCCAAAACAGAACTTCTCATCATCCCGGCTAAACCCTCCATCTCCCACGATCTCTCAATCACCCTGGGATCTGCGACGGTGACCCCTTCATCCTCTGCCAGGAACCTTGGGGTTACCATGGACGACGAGCTCTCCCTCACGGCCCACATTGCTGCGGTCTCCCGGTCGTGTAGATTCACCCTCTACAACATCCGGAAGATCAGGAGATACCTGTCTGAGCACTCCACCCAGCTGCTAGTCCAAGCACTTGTCCTCTCCAAGTTGGACTATTGCAACTCGCTGCTCGCTGGTCTCCCAGCATGTGCAACCCGCCCTCTTCAGAGGATTCAGAACGCAGCCCGCCTGGTCTACAATCTACCCAGACGCTCCCATGTTACCCGCTCCTCATCTCTCTCCACTGGCTACCTATCATGGCCCGTATCAGATTCAAGACCCTGGTATTGACCTTCCGAGCAGTGAACGGGACTGCACCCGTCTACATCAAGTCTCTCCTGCAGCCCTACACCCCCACCCGTCACCTAAGGTCTTCTTCAGACAACCGCCTGGTGGTCCCACCGCTCAAGACCGCCCGGTCCCAACACAAGCTCTTCTCCTGTCTGGCCCCCCAGTGGTGGAATCAACTCCCCACTTCCATCAGAGACACTGACTGTCTCTCCACCTTCAAGAAAAGGCTCAAGACGCACTTGTTCCGGGAGTACAACGGTACTTAGGAATGGTTCGCTTGACCCGATGTTAGTTTCCTCAAGGATCACAATGACTCTTGCTTAGAGACTTGTTGCTCTTGTGGTTAGTGGTAACTGACTTAAATTTTTGTACTCGCTGTGATATATTGTTTTATTATTGTTGCTTGCTTTTTTTCCACAGGTACACTTGCACTTATAGCAGTTCATGTTGTTTAATTGTAACTTGTTTAACTACATGCTCTTATGGTTCTTCCTTTTGGCACTTATTTTGGTTGTTCACAATGTGTGCTTCATGTTTTGGCTACTCGCAATGTTTTGTGGCTATCTCGTTGTTATGATCAGTGACCTATGCACTTTGTAAAGCTCTCTCTTGGAAGTCGCTTTGGATAAAAGCGTCTGCTAAATGAATAAATGTAAATGTAAGTTCAAGTAATGCCACTGCATTTCACAGTCAAAACTGTAGTTTATGTCAAGTGTAGATGGAAAAAGCTTTGTTTTTCACAACTGAACTGACATGGATCCTTTCTTCACTTTTACAGGTCTGGAGGGTCATGCAGAGGATGCTGAGATCAACACAGACCCCTTGCTGGACTACTCCTCTCTAGCTGGACAGCTTCTATTCAGCCCTGACCCCTGGACAGCTTCATCCAGCTGGCCTGCCCTGCCTGCCTGCCTGCAGGCCCTGCTTGCCCCTGCCTGCCAGCCCTCCAGAGACAGTCACCCCACAGACACAGTAGCTCTGCAGCCTGCTTTTTTGAGGACGTTGATGAAAAAGGAAAAACCAGCATTTTTTACTTTGATGAAAGTCTAAATGTTTAATCCTTTCCATGTCCCAGTATGCCAACCTGCTGACTTTGAGTGTCTTAAAGTGATGAAACCAGTTCAAATGATAGACTTTTGACCTGAATCCAATGATTATTCATCTGAATAAAAACCACTCAAGAGAAGTACTGCTTCTTTATTAATAGTATTTATGTATATATAATTGCGCAGCTCCCCCTGTCAATGATCTAGCACCTCCTCAGCACCTGTATTAAAAATTATCTGGTGCCGTCCCTGCCCAGGGTTGATTGTAACTGGTGTTGTAAAACACATGTAGTAGGGCAGAATAGAGGGACTGGGGAAAGGGTGCTGGTGTGGAAAGTCCCCAAAAACTGTGCAGAATGGGCAGAAAATATTAGATGACATTGTATCGAGGCCCAATTGGAGAAGAAGCCATAGGATATTTACAATTGTAGTAGGCCATTAGATCTGTTTTAAAAGTTCAGGGGTGTAATTTGTTGGATATGAAGCCCCCACCCTCCACTCCAGAGACAGTTGGTGACAGAGAGGTGCAGACATTAAGTTAAACATAGTCATGCATTAAGAGTAGAGTAAAAAATACAGATCCCCCCTTTCTGAATAAAGTTCGACTGATCTGATTTGTTGATTTCTGTTGCTATGAAAACCAGTTTAGCCAAGCTAACTAACATTGTTTTTAGCTAGCTTGCATTACCATTCAATAGCTAACAAAACATTAGTAAAAATAGCTTGCTAATCTAGCAGGACTTGTTAAAGATCCTGTAAAGTAAATTCCATGTTTTGCTTCTTAGTACATTATATTCGTGTGAAATGAGTTCCTGAAAGCATGTGCAAAGCGCTAAAACTTTGTCACACTGAAATGTGGAGTTAAACCGAAGAACAGTTTCTCTTCCGTTTTCAGATCAGGTTGTAATGGGCGGAGCCAAAAATGCCCTATCTATGTCATTTTGCCCTATCTACGTCAGATCACTGAATGGCTCCTCCTGCTCCTACTGTTATTGTAGCCTACATCAGCTAGCTAGCTAGCTTCAGGATGTCTCCCACCACCCGCAACTGCATCTTCCCTGGATGCAAGAACTCCAGCTGCGCTGCAACGCCATTTAAGTTCCCTATTGATAATGAAAGGAAAAATAGGTGGATAGATTTTGTGAAGAGCCACGCTCATGGAAAGCTTCGGATAAACTCCAACAGCCGCCTCTGCACTGACCATTTCACAGCGGATAGTTTTAACATGGACCAGAGACAGACGGGGTTCGCGGACACACGGCTTCTCTTGCAGCGCGGAGCCGTACCGAGCATCACCCTCCCGGCCGTTCCTCCTCCGGTCGCACCTGGACAATCCACCGCTGCCAGCAGTTCATCACTCTGTTCTGTGTGCTTGTTATAATTATACTATATAACTTTTCCAGAGGTATCTCTGCTATGAGTTAGTGCAAACCGCTAAATTGATATTAGGCTACTCGGTGTAGAATGATGGTATTTTGGTGAAATGGTAGCTAATGTGTTAGAAGTAGCCTAGTTGGAGAGCTCACTGTATGCCGTCTCTGGTGTCCATTTTTACTGTCACAGCTCAGGGGAACATTTCATTTATATGCATCTGTATGTTTCACTCATTGAACAAATAAATTTTAATTCTATACGGTTTTGTTCGGCTTGACATAGCGTCCATTATCTGGGTCGGAGGTAGGCACTATGCAGCGAGGGGCGGAGCTTCAGCTCCTTCAGGCGACACGCCCCCCCAGTCTCAAGCAGAGAAGACTGATGATTTTTTCACGATTTCAAAGCCTAATTTAACATACTTGTCGGTGTTAATTTTTCATTAGAATTTGGATGGGTAGTTAATAACACATTATTC
Organism: Osmerus eperlanus; assembly: GCF_963692335.1. Taxonomy (NCBI): domain Eukaryota; kingdom Metazoa; phylum Chordata; class Actinopteri; order Osmeriformes; family Osmeridae; genus Osmerus; species Osmerus eperlanus. The sequence goes on from NC_085018.1 coordinate 7,641,935, forward strand.
TGTGGTGTGGCGAACTTAAAACTCGTTTCCAGGTCCACTTTACAGGATCTTTAATGCAGGAGACTCAGAGACCTTAGCGCGTCACTAGCATCTCGTCATATCACGCAGTCGGAGCACAGCTAGATAATCAGCTGTCAGCGCTCTTGAGTACCCAGCATGCAGTGCGGCATGTCAAAAAACGCAAAGACTTGTGGGAAATAGTTCGGTTACAACGGCCATGCGAGGGATTTCAGTTGTTGTCTTCGTTCAGTTAGATGTTTGTAATGTTATTGTTTGTTAGTTAATATAATCTTGTTGGTCACCCTGAGTGTGCATGTCGTGTAGTTTAATGGGAAGAGAGAGTCGGCCTTTATAGTCTACACTCGCTAGGAGCTGGACATGGGCTGTACCCTAGCCAGTTGCCCTATGAGGCTATTCTTGAGATCTACTCAAGAAGAAAGTGAATATCCGTGGTTATCAAGTCATCTTTGAGAAAGTTTGAAAACACTGTTGCGGTTGATATGTATTGATTGTGGGAGGTAATTATTGGACTATATCTAAACCTCATGCGGCTGCTGCAGCATTTATGCTTTGGCATGACCTGCGCCGCTGGGAGGGAGGGAAACAGCATGGGGATAGTGTGCGGGTAGATGTGTCTTTATATAGGGTGAAATTGAATGAGAAATGCAATACAAAATGTCTGAAAGGGGTGTATTTATGTAAGTGTCCACATTGCCTCAATATCTTTGTGTCAATAAATCAAATATAATTTTGACTGATGGTTTTTCAAACCTTATTGGCTTCAAGGTGACATCATTCTGATGTACCATACGCTATTCTATGCAATTTTACCTTGAAATGTCAACCGTTTCTTAACCTTTGTCCCAAAGCTGACCAAAGCTCATACTCTGCCCTTTCTACTCATACAATCTCAACAGTTGGTGTGTAGCAGAGAGGATAGAGAGACTGACTTGTGACCTTATGCACATGAGTTCAAATCCCCATTCAGCCTATTGTTGTTGGCCAAACATGAAGTAGTTTTGCTCTCTTGTTGTCCAACTCTCCATCTTCAACAGTGTACATGTTTATAATATTTTGCCATTTTGCGGAGGAACCCGCATCGCTGCTTGCAGCTATATTTGGTTTTGTGTTTACAGTTTTGAGAAAATGGTTGACTGTTTCAAAAAGTGTGTTTTAGCAATCGAGAAAAACTGTAAAGTATAAATAAGAAATACTGGCATTGGCTATAAATTAAATATCAAGATGGCTATACCTAGAATATGCAGGTCTGCTCTTATTTTGACTCTCATACATGCTTTGTAAATGCATGTCCCCCCTTGGGGAAGATGGGGCCATCTTCATAAAATTATTTAAAATATGGCTATACCTAGAATATGCAGGTCTGCTCTTATTTTGACTCTCATACATGCTTAGTAAATGCATGTCCCCCCTTGGGGAAGATGGGGCCATCTTCATAAAATTATTTAAAATATACAGAAATATGTATTGAATGTAAAATTTCAGTAACAAAACTGACCAATCAACCGATTCAAGCACACCCTCACAACCCTCTCTAGTTAGGGGCCAAGCAGCGAAGCTGATAGGGCACCTATTGTTTTTGTTAGTTTTATTATTGGGTGTACTTGTCTTCAGCGAGCACAACCATTGTTCTCTCACATATATATTTAGGGTTCCTCCGGTAGGAGGAAACCTATTGTTTTTGTTAGTATTCTTATTATTAGGGTTCCTCCGGTAGGAGGACACCTATTGTTTTTGTTAGTATTCCTATTATTAGGGTTAACAGCCACCATTTCAGGGCTACAGGCTGGACAGACCAATGGCTCCTTTCCAAGAAGTTGGTTCTCTTCATAGTTGCAGTACACAAATTGCAGAAAACTTCTCTGAAATGCATCTGCATTCACTTTGCCAGTCTAAAGGAAAGAATATAATACAGCTTTCAAAGACGATAAACTACATGATCGCCTTTGTATGTTTTGTGGATGCAACTTTTCAAATCCAAGAAGGATTCAAATGACCATTTTGTGTGGTATGGTCTTCAGTATATTATCTGAAATATGTACTACCTACTATAGCCACTTGTGGATCTTGAACTGCTTTTTACTTACTCTTCCAAATTGCTTTGTTCTCTGGTCCGACATTGCTGTAAAGGCTTGTCTGGACATTCCTGGAGCTGCTGTCTTCATAGCCTCAAATGAATGGAAGAGATCTTGGTGGAACAGTCTCTGTGCTTGCATGGTAGCAGGCCAGTAACCACTCTTTACAAAGTCACTGACTTCTGGAGCCCATTCTGGTTGCAATGTTTGCATGTTAGCACCGGAACATGAAGATCATAACGGCCTGAGAGCACATGAAAGGCAAATCAATAACATGAAACCAAAGTAATGTGTTATATAAAAAAATTCAGTTTAACACTATCCTACTATTTATGCAAACCAGTATGATGGATCTACCAACAGAGACTGCTGCATCAGCGGTGTCACAGGAGCATATCCTTTGAGGTAAAGCTGTTGGCTGAAAACAATCTGCAAAGGCAAAGAACCACGAGGTATACAATTAAGAATGTTTGGGTTATGAGTAATGACTTAAATAACACATTTCAATTTCGGATAAGAATGATCTGTTAGGAAAATTGTCAATCAATTGAAAAAGAAACGCCAACCTTGTTCACAAATGATGTATTTTCCATCATGGAGTGTCACAGACTCTGTTGGCAGGATGTATTTGAAAAATCCATCCATGATGGTTTGCCTGTTGTGTAGAGTGTGGTGTTTATGTACCAAGTCATCACACTCAGCACAAAACCACTCTGAGGGCATACATTCCCCACAACGGATGACAGCTTCTTTCACATGACAGTGATTGCATGTCATCTGGACGATGTTCTCAGCAGAAAGTAAATTGTCACGGTTCTGTGGCCTCGCCTGTTGTCAACATTGTTGGACCTCTTTCTGCCTTTGACTCCAACTGGACAATGGTGGCTGCTGAACAAAATCTTGCAATTCAATGTTGTCTGAGTCCTGTAGAAGGTCCTCAAGCTGCTGCATATTAAACTCTTCAAAAGGGAGGAGAAAAAAGAATAATATCATAACTCATTGCCACAACACACTGTTGAAATACAGCATTTGGAACAAAAGATGAATCACCATGGTCTAGGTGTTGGCCATGGTGTAATGGCTGTGAAGAAGAAACATGTCCTGCTTCATCTGGTCTTTGTGATTTTTACGAAATCACCCGACTTATTTTGGTGACGTTTCGTAAAAATCCGAAAGCCGCTCATCAAAATCTATGGGAGACTTAATGCGTCAAAATACAACGCCATATTTCAGAATTTTCTACGGGTAAAGTCGAACATATTAATGTGGAAGTCAATGTGCAACCCTAGGCGTCCAAAAATTACGAAAAAGGCGTCCCCCGGCGTCAGTATAGTGACGCCAAAGGGCTCTGCCCAAGCGTCAATATTTGACGAGTTGGGATGAGACATGATTTAATAAAAATGTTTACGTTTGAATTTTGGCAGGGTAGGCAGTGCCTACCTTGCCTACCCAGACTGCACGTCACTGCTAAAGAATATATTGTGCTTATTAAAGTTATGCATTGTGCTTATTAAAGTTATGAACTTAGAAGTGTGCTCAGGCTTAAACATTGGGTCTCACACTGGGTGTGGGAAGCAGGCTGTTCTTTGTGTCTCTATCTCTTCATTTTCAGAAACAACCTTGAAACCGGGTGGAGACGGCACCCGAGCAGGTGGGACGCGTGGGAAAGAACAACTCCCTGATGCACGAGAGAACAAGCTCAACCCTTTTTTAATACTTGTGTTTCAATTGCACTGTATAAATATATGCTGGGGAGGGAAAGATAGCCAGTTGGACTTCGTGAACCAGCCCAAACTCTGTTGCGGGTAGGGAAACCTAGACAACCCCAGAGCTCTGTACTTGTTGATTTCCAACTGCTGCATTAAAGCTGATATTATCGGACCTCTGCGACTCCAGACCACTCTTTCTAGAACACAGATTTGTGTCATTGGATACCATCATTACATATTGGAATAGACACATAGATATAAGAATCCTTCAAATGGTGACCCCGACGCTGAAAAGAGGGAGTCCAGAGGGTTCCGGCCCGACCGACAGATCGGGAGAGAGACCCATACACCGGTACAAGGAGGCAGACGTAATCGTCAGAGGCGCCTCAACATAAAAAAAAAGGTAAGCAGACACCTGTTAATTCAAAGTACTGCTATTCGGAACTGAGAACCAAATTTAGACGATTACTATGTTTCATCGTACCTAGTCAAACCAACAGTGGTGGGAAATCAACCGTTTTTGTGTTTTGTCCTTGTCCAAGGGGAGGTTAGAGTCCTTTCCAGGGGTTAGAGTCCCTAAACTCGTTGTCCTTGTCCAAGGGGAGGTTGGAGTCCTTTCCAGGGGTTAGAGTCCCTAAACTCGTTGTCCTTGTCCAAGGGGAGGTTAGAGTCCTTTCCAGGGGTTAGAGTCCCTAAACTCGTTGTCCTTGTCCAAGGGGAGGTTAGAGTCCTTTCCAGGGGTTAGAGTCCCTAAACTCGTTGTCCTTGTCCAAGGGGAGGTTAGAGTCCTTTCCAGGGGTTAGAGTCCCTAAACTCGTTGTCCTTGTCCAAGGGGAGGTTAGAGTCCTTTCCAGGGGTTAGAGTCCCTAAACTCGTTGTCTTTTTCACCGTCTATTTGTGTGGAGTCGGGTTGAGCTGAACGGTATTTTAAACAGATCTGTCGTTCTTTAAAAAATTAAATAAAAAATAAAAAGATCCACTAGGTGTCCTCCAAGGACTATAATTGCCTTCGGTGCAAAGTCTAACAAGTTTTTAAATTGTGAAATCACTCACTTTTATCTCGTGCTTTTTTCTTTGACCAAGAAGTTACAGAAATCCCGAGGAGAGTTGGAGAAAGGTGGGGGCTAAAAGAGTCCTGTTACTTGAGATCTTACAAAGGTGATCCCAGAGGGTATAGTTCTGCATATTTATGTGAGTATTAATGCTGATAGATGTGTTCGTTTAGATGAATCCCAAGTTTGGTGGTTAACAAATGCGTGATCAACATTTGTTATAATTCCTAGCCAAACATGGAGGTTTTTTTTTTTTTTAAGCCTTTCCGACCAGAACTTGGATTTATAGGCGGAAAATCTGTGATGTGTGAGGGTATTCAGTAAAAATGGAGAAATTGAACCCCTGGTTTATAAATTGGTTCTACTACAATTGGAAGAGTTATACTAGAGCAAACCAGCTGTGTTGGTCAAAGAATGGTTTGAGGAAATGTATGTGAAAAATTATGAGGAAGCAATTGGAAAGGTATATGGGATAACATTTTAAGTCAAAATAGTAAAATCTAGGGTTTTTAAGAGTTTTGATAAAGGTATTAGATGTAATTTGGTTAAAAATGAGAAAGAGAAAATAACTAAATGTACTTTTATTTGGAGTTTAATTGTAATTTGGTTTTAAGTTTTATTTGAGAGTTTTATCAAAGCCTGGCATACTGTTTGGGATAAACAGTTTGGCTGTGATAATGTTGTATTGATAAATGGTATTAGTGCATGAAGAGGATTATTATAACATTCAGTTCTGAAATAATTTGGGAAGACTCATCAAGTCTGATAAATTGTGGTTATGATGGTTTGAGCTAATTGGCTCGTTTTGAACTGCAGCAAAACGAGTTATGAAGTTCTACCTATCTGACCTTTATAGAAAATATATTTGGGAAAAATGTTTGGTTAATAGCTACATTAAGAACATTATTTGGTCTATATTTCATTTAAGACGCATACAGATTCTGGTTTGGCATAATGAAAATTGCTTTTATCATATCTTTGATAAAAAGAGCTGTGATTTGGTAAAATAGAGAATCTAAAACAATATTGGTCTCAAACTTAACTGTTTTAACAGACAGAAAAGGTTTTTTGGAGTGAAAGAAATTAGACTACCAGTTGATTTTCTAAAGAAGGGAACAAAGAAATTGTCATTTCTAGGCATGACTAATAGTGGGGGCTCGTCCTGCTAAATTCTGTTCCAGGTGAAGCAGTAAACCAAAGAGTGGAGGAGTCAAACGAGGAGATTGGGTATTGATTAAAGTTATCAATGAAAGGAGGGATCTTATGAGAACTTTAAAATATCCTGTCTAATTTCTGGTTTTTCTATTTGTTTCGAATTTAGTTTATTTTATTGCAATTCTAAAAGCTTGGCTAAAGTTGTATGTATGTGGTGAAGGGGGCCTGTGAGCATGTCCAGGTCTGCCGTGGATACATGGATGTCGAATGTCCACTCTGGAGTGACGGTGGGTTTTCCCCTATAACATCATTAGGGTTTTCCCACTGTGTCCAGTGTGTCCACACCACTTGGCTATAACGCTGCATAGTCTCATCATTATTGTGTGTCAACATTGTGTAATCGGTAATGGGATATTTTTTGAATTTGGGTTTGTTGTCACACCCTATAAGGGTGTGAAAGGAGGGATTTATTTGAACTTTAAAAATATCCACTTTAAATCCTGAAATGGGTTCTTGATTTCAATATCTGTGTTTAATCATTGGTGTTCGACTGTTCGCATCTCATTTGACTCAGTTACTGCTTGATCATGGGAGATAAGGTGATGCTGGGACTGTAACTCTTTTCTGCTTCAGGACGAGTCAGACCGGCGGGTCTGACTACCTAACCCCTGTTCTAAGGCCCCATTCCCCTGGAGACCCTGCCCCATCTGCCCCTATGCCCCATCAGACCTAGGAGTGGTCTGGCCCCCCCCTTCCCCTTGAAGACCCTGTCCCACCTGCCCCAATACATCATCAGATGTTCGGGGAAGCCTGTTGTACATTTATGGACAGGACCATTCAAGGTCATCGAGAGAACCTTGCACGCCCTAAGGGTGCTGGGGAAAGGAAGTACGTGGTACCACTGGAGCATGTGTTGTGCTGCTCCAGAATCCAGCCGTACGTTGCAGGAGTTGGTGGAGAAGGGCCAGTGAACCTTTTGCTATTGCTACGAAGAGAGTCCAGAAAAGAGGGTTACGACTAGGTCAAGAGTGATACTGCTTGACCACACTAGAATTGTACTGGACTAAGTAGGTTTCCGCTATTTTACTTAAGAGTGTGCTATATCAATATCAACATGATTGTTGCTGTATCCCATGTATCAGGTCCCTGTGTAACAGGATCATTGTCTCGGCTGAGGAGAACCCGACGAAGGGGTTCCAAATGGCATTGCTGGGGCTGGCTGACCAGGACGAGGAGGCGGTGGTTGGTCCGGGCTATGTTGATTGATCTCTGGTGTTTTCAGAGATCAAAAGAGGGATTAAAGAATATATTGTGCTTATTAAAGTTATGCATTGTGCTTATTAAAGTTATGAACTTAGAAGTGTGCTCAGGCTTAAACATTGGGTCTCACACTGGGTGTGGGAAGCAGGCTATTGTTTGTGTCTCTATCTCTTCATTTTCAGAAACAACCTTGAAACCGGGTGGAGACGGCACCCGAGCAGGTGGGACGCGTAGGCAAGAACAACTCCCTGATGCACGAGAGAACAAGCTCAACCCTTTTTTGATACTTGTGTTTCAATTGCACTGTATAAATATATGCTGGGGAGGGACAGATAGCCAGTTGGACTTCGTGAACCAGCCCAAACTCTGTTGCGGGTAGGGAAACTTAGACAACCCCAGAGCTCTGTACTTGTTGATTTCCAACTGCTGCATTAAAGCTGATATTATCGGACCTCTGCGACTCCAGACCACTCTTTCTAGAACACAGATTTGTGTCATTGGATACCATCATTACATATTGGAATAGACACATAGATATAAGAATCCTTCACTGCCCACAACTGCTGAACAACGCCGACACACAGTGCTTGTCTTATCCACCACTCTCTCGCCTGTACTACTATAACTGAATGGGAAATGATATGGAAAAATTCTAGCGGCACTGTGTAGATTTGAATAGTCAAGAGATGGCGGTTACAATAAATTTATTTTGCTTATACAGATCATGATTTAACAAAGTACTTTGTGATCAGTCATAACGAAGGAGGTGCTAGCCACAGGTCGTTCGCCAGAGTGATACAGAACAACCCCAAAACCCTGCCTTATATAAACTTTAGATCAAATGGTTATTCTGAACTCTGTGATTGGTCAGCACTGCTCAGTGACAGTGACTTCATATCAAGTTCCCACGGTTCTTTATTGTGGCCTCTCTCCCCAAACCAGTAGATAGTAAAACCACAGGGGTTCACCAGTCAAATGTCAAGTCTACAGGAAGGGTCAGAGCAGCAGATCACAATAACAATACAGTTGAATCCACATTTGTCTCCAGACCAACTGTCTCTTCCTCCCCAGGTGACAAGAACCCTCTCAGGTCACCCAGACTTCCTGTCTCTTAGTTATAAAACTGCAAATGGCATCTCTACCAAATGTAGTTGACTCTTAATCAACTTTAGACTTCCGTTAAAACACATTCCTCATATATGAAACACACACATTATAACTGTATTCCAAAATTTCCATGACAATTCAATTTTTTTTTTTTTTACAATTCCATAAACCCAAACAGTTAATTAAGAAAAATAATTCAAACATTAACATAAGAAATGCTAGTCTCAAGACAAAACCCATTGTACCCCGTACACCACAAAGTCCAGGTTGTCGGAACGGTTTTACCAGGCGTTTCAGGTCCTTCACCACGATCCAGTCCTCTGGTATCAAATCATGCAGCGGTCCAGTCATAGGAATAGCCTCCTTCACCTGCCTGTGAATCTCACACAAAATAGACTCCAAAAAGGTTGCACAGTGATAAACAAGCACATTCTCACAAAAGCTTGATCACTGAGCCCCTGAGAAGTCTAAAACTTCTTCCCATCAACAATCATTAAACAGTATCACTTCTCCAAAAATTGAACTCTACAAAATCCATCTATCAATACCCAAATAGTTTCTCTAACCTTAACTGTGAAGCTTATCGTGTTTAAATTCCTTTTCTCATAATACTTGTCCCACATATGAAGTATTAACAAAATGACTATGCATCCATTACAAATCCGCTTGTATGCTAAAATAATGCATTCTTCTTGATATCACACAAACTGTAGAGGCATGATCTTTCCATGTGTTAACTTAGCAAAATCTCAAGATAAATGTTTTATGCAGACCATACAACCTCCATTTTTTTATTCTCATATCCTTCCTTTTTCCAAAACGCATTTTCTTGTGGAATCAAGTTCGAATCTCCATTCCACCATTCCTTTCTCCATCTGTCCGCTGTATTCTGTAATTCTTATCAAATATACTCAAACAAAACAAAATTCTCACTCTGGGTTAAATACAGTCCAATATTTTCAACTCAGCAATATCATATCAAACCCTCACAATCCTATCAAAAATCCAAACTACTGAAGCTAAATTCATAAAACCATAAAACCCCCATAGTCACTCTCTGTTTGGATCAGTCAGTCATCAGTCAGTCATAAATTCCTAAACGTCATCTCTTCCTCTCTAAGAAGCCTGCGCTTCCCTTAAAGAATCTATAACAAATGTTGTATCAAGGTCACACAACAATTTTCCTCAAAAGAGTCCTGCAAGCCCAAATTTGTCAAGTTAGGCTCATCCGGACATAGCAACATCATCTCATCACTTCCTGTAAACATATCAACATCAAAAACATATTCTAGTTAGTTCATCAATGCATTCAGACAATCTAGAAACTGCTCCAGCTAGTATCAGCACTAGCATTTTCCCTGTGGAATAATCATAATTGTTAGAGTGAATTCCACATTTGCATACAGCAAGTTGTTCTATAAGTGAAAATAAGAAACTTCCTGTTTCCATACCTTTCCCAAAATCATATGTAACACCAATGATGTATTTAACTATCAGTAAATATGTTAACTCTTTTCCCTTTTATGAATTAACAAGCTTACACTGAAGCAACCAACCTTTGAACCAATTTGTATAAAATAAAACTATTTTAGAAAACAGCCAAATTACGAATAACCTCAACTTTTAGTCTCTTATTATCTTTTCTTCAAAAAAAACCTTTAGGAACAGTTCAAATGAATACCTTTAAATTTCAGATCCCCTTTGAATTTTTCCCTGTATTTAAATTCACCAAATCAACTCTCTCTTTTTCCAAGACATGTAGAAAACTAGCATCACTACCCTAAACCAGAATTTAATCTGTATGATTCCAAAATAAAACATAGACCATAAAATGTTCTTAATGTAACCATTAACCAAACTTATACCCCATCTATATTTCTATATAGGTTAGATAGGTAGAACTTCATAACTTGCTTTGGCTGCAGTCCAGAACAAGCTACTTCGTTCCAACCATCACACCACAATTTATCAGACTTAATGAGTCTTCCCAAATTATTTCAAAACCAAATTATCATAACCCTCTTTATGAACCAATAGCATAATAAAACAACATCATCACAGCCTAACTGTTTATACCAAAACAGTGTACCATGCCCTTAAGACAAAAGAAAATATAAACTCTCCCTTTTTCTTTTAAACCTTTAAATTCACAATTTAACATAAACCCGTAAAACAAAACCTTATTCTTTAACACCTCAAAAGTTTTATCAAAGCATGTAATATATACACCTTTGAATATTCCTATATTTACCAGCAATCTCAATTACTCTTTGTTAGTGAATCAACTCAAATAAACAATCGCGCATTTCAAAACTCGAATCAAACAAACAGCGCCCTCTGGAACAAAGCAAAAAACTCTCAACCTTTTTTCTCTTTTAAACAACACAGATGGTTGGCGTTTACCATTTATTCACTTAATTTTGCTAAAGTATAACTTTGCCAATCCAATTAGAACTAATTTATGAACCAGGGTCTAATTTCTGCATTTTTATGGAGACCATCACACACCACAGATTTTCCGCTCGTAAATACAAGTTCTGGTCTGAAAGGCTCCTACCTCCCTGTTTGGCTAGGATTTAGAACAAATGTTAAATCATACATTCGTAAACCACCAAACTTCGAATTCATCTAAACGGACACATCTTTCACCATTAATACTCACATAAGTATGCAGAATTACACCCTCTGGGATCACCTTTGTAAAACTCATTGTAAGGGGACTTTTTTTTTTTTTTTTGTAGCCCCCACCTTTCCTCGGAATTTCTGAAACCTCATTTAAAATGTCCTCAAACAAACAAAAACCTTGTTAGCAAATGTCTCAAAATACTCATCACCCAACATATTTCAAAAATAACCAAATTAATATGTAAATTCGCTTCAAATTTATCTATTTCTCTAAATTTTCGTCTTGGTCAATTTCTCAATTTCCATTTGCGCATGCGTCATGCGGTTACTCATCCTGGATCTCAAATATCAAGCTGCAATTCCTTTACTAGCCTGTACCCGCCTGTCGGTGTGCTAGTTTGTTAGCCAATGTCGTTGCCATAGTTGCAAATTCAACTTCCTGGACTCTCCTTTGTCTCAGGACAGAGCAAAATGCACTTCCTCCACGTTTTCACCATTAGCCATTAACCAACAAAGTCACAGCCTAGATTTTCTTTACAATTACAACCTTTACAATTCTATCAACCATTAGTACTATTTTATTTTCAACATAAAAATTTGGCTCCGAAATCAACATATGCACCTAATATCACTCGTCAGAGAATGACAGTTTACCCATGTATTAGCATTCTGGTTGAACAAAGCTTCAACTTCAAGTCCATTTAAATAGGTAAATATGAATACCACCAAACCCAACACATTTCAACAAATCATCTCAGACCCAATAAACACACATATGTAGTACCTTTGCCCTTGACAACAATCGCAATTCAGTCTCTCTAACTAGTTCCCCTTGTATACACTTAAGTCCCTCGGACTGGCTCAATCTTTCTAATCACTTCTTCATAACCCTTTACATATTTCTTTAAACAACAGTAACATCTGTGAACTTCCACAAAATTAAAAATAAAACCATCGAACATTTCCAGACATAAACAAAAATATTCCTTAAACAACATAACATTTCCGTTTGAAAACATACCTTTCTATAAAAGTTTCAATAACCCCGGGATTGTAATTCTTAAAATGAATACCGCTTTTATTGCCAAAACTGGCCTTTTACCAATTATCCTACCCAAACACTAAATTTCCAGCGCATTATTCAACAACGAATCAAGCTCATAATATAGAAAATCGGTCTGTACCTAATTTCCAAATCAAGAGTATGGCAACTCACAATATTTTCTTAAGTTTGACAAAGAAACAGAAACACGCATCTGTTTTCCCAACCAATATACTTCACAATTCAACGTCAAATTCTCAATAAAATGAGTGAAGTTTTTTTTTTTTTTTTTTGCACTCACGTGTGGGCACTGCACGCAGAATGAGCTTCACTGAAAGAATCAACTTCCGCTAGGCTCAAGCGCATGCGCCTCTTTTCAAGTGGCGAATTCAGTCAAAGAATTAACATTAGCATTTTCAAAACAGAATGTCTCCGTCTTCAAAAACAAATGCCTTCTGGCGGTAATCAGACCGATGTAAAGTCTAACATCAAACATATAACGGTTAACACAGAGTTGTAAAACAATCGTCTCTCCTCTACCAACAGTGTCATAACCGATAAACATTGTACGCCACCATTTCGGAACTCAACTTCCGGTCACGAACCCCTCTGATTTTGCGAGTTCGCTCACAATTTCCAAAAAAGAACTTTCAACAGTGATGACACATCTCCGGACATTCACGTATATTTTGCTCAAATTCCCACAATTAAAGCACGCATTTTGGATTGACCTAGCAATTCGTGTTGGCCTACATGTTTTTTTCAACAGCATGTCAACACGCTCTGCATCAGCTTTGACCATAGCCCACAACACGCTTATTCCAAACACAACAGGGACTCAAACCCTTTGTTCCGGAGAGGACTTTAACCTTTCCTTCTTGGAAACACAATGGCAATTGCAAGTCAAGGCACAAGCTTCAATCTTTGCGCGAATCCAAAGCAAATTTATAAAGATGGCAGATGTCAGAAGATATCTGACCTATCTCCTCTCCAATCAGGCTAAAATCTATTCTTTTCTCCACTTCAAAAAAAATCGTGTATCTATTTCTCTCCACGAACCCATTTCGCAATACAATAAGGTCCTTAAAACAAAACGACTCCACACTCGAAAATCCACATTTATCAATCCATATTTGCATTTGCAATAAACTATCGTTACCATACTTTTGTTTCATGTAATCGATGTTTGGACAGGTCAATTCTGTCTCCAGACCATTCATTTTCAGAATTACAATCCATAAACGATAACCAACAACGGAAAATAAAGACACAATTACCCCTTTTCTTTTCTAAAAACAATTAAATTCCGACTTCACAACTTTCAATGAAAATAACTGCACAATCATAAATTACAAATATTCAAACCGAAAAATAATTAAAGTTTTGAAAAATAATTAAAATTTAGATTTTTGTAATTTGTATATAGGTTGAATAATAGACACCATTAGTTACTCATACTTCTTTTAACCTCAAAAAACATAACTTGCAATTAAAACAAAAAATGAACACGCGCGCGTTACTAACTTTGAAATTTCATAATTCAGGCCTTTCTTCACTTTTTTTTTTTTCTTTGTTCTCCACCTTCAGGGACTCAAACCCTTTGTAAACACTCTCACTCACACAGCTGACTAGTATACTTTTCTCTCGGGACTTAGAATCACGTTTTGGCCGTAAATAAATAAGAACTGTTATGACCACCAAAGCCAATACAATTTCTCAAACTATCACTAACCCAACATATTCTAATCCTAGGGTCTCAAAAGACACATAACACGATATAACATGTGAATTTATCACCCTTTTGTGCGCTCGTCAGCACACTTTCCCTGCATGCTTTTTTACGACTTTCACGTAAAGGATAAGTTCTCCGGCCTTACCCGATTAATTTGTACGACTTGCACGTACAGGACGAAACATCTTCTCCGATCACCGCCCTATTAATTTCGTACGACTTGCACGTACAGGACAAAGCTCTTCTCCAGTCTCCGCCCTATTACTAACTAAACCGAATTATTGACCATAGTCTAAACAACACACATTTAGACAATTCAATATCACACAGTAACCAAAAGAATATCTCACCGGTTCTTTTGAAGACCCCGCGTCAGCCACAAAACGTCCAACGGGCGCCCCCCCTGGCCCTGCTGTCTCACGCATGGCGGAAGGAAAGGCGGCTTTTTGCCGGAAGATCAATTCGCCGAGGGGAGCCGCCTGCTGAACGCCGTAGACCAATCGAGGATCCCCCTACTGGCCACCAAGTGATATGGAAAAATTCTAGCGGCACTGTGTAGATTTGAATAGTCAAGAGATGGCGGTTACAATAAATTTATTTTGCTTATACAGATCATGATTTAACAAAGTACTTTGTGATCAGTCATAACGAAGGAGGTGCTAGCCACAGGTCGTTCGCCAGAGTGATACAGAACAACCCCAAAACCCTGCCTTATATAAACTTTAGATCAAATGGTTATTCTGAACTCTGTGATTGGTCAGCACTGCTCAGTGACAGTGACTTCATATCAAGTTCCCACGGTTCTTTATTGTGGCCTCTCTCCCCAAACCAGTAGATAGTAAAACCACAGGGGTTCACCAGTCAAATGGTCAACTGTCCTTTGTGTGGGCCACTTCAAACAAGTCTACAGGAAGGGTCAGAGCAGCAGATCACAATAACAATACAGTTGAATCCACATTTGTCTCCAGACCAACTGTCTCTTCCTCCCCAGGTGACAAGAACCCTCTCAGGTCACCCAGACTTCCCGTCTCTTAGTTATAAAACTGCAAATGGCATCTCTACCAAATGTAGTTGACTCTTAATCAACTTTAGACTTCCGTTAAAACACATTCCTCATATATGAAACACACACATTATAACTGTATTCCAAAATTTCCATGACAGAAACCAAAGTTTTCCCAAACTTGCAATCTTAAAAAGGCCGGCGGGTCCTCTATCTGAGTGGTGGCGACCCACCACCACCACTCGCCATACTCGTCCTTAGTGCTGCTAGCTCTGACTCACGGCGGCGCCAATCATACCTTCAGAGCTACAGATTATGTCCCGAAAGAACACGAGTATCTAACAATTGTTCCGCATTACATTAATTAATTTGCACGCAAGTTTTATTTATTTTTATACCGTGTATTCTCCGTGTAATTTCATGCACCGAACCGTACGGTTCGGTACGAATACATGTACTGTTCCACCCCTAGTGTATACTCACACAAAAAATGCCACAGCCATCAAAACAAGAACACTCATGAATCAAGAACCAACATTTTAAAGTGAGGCTTAATCGGAAAAAAACTTTTGTGTAGGCTTACATGTGTGGCCTACAAACACAAGCTAAACTTGGCATGTGACTGACTGCCTAGTATGCTCTGACCTGGTGCCTGTAGCCTCAGGTAGAGAGCTGCTCTGAGGTTTTGGGGTGGTGCAAGGACTGGGATCTATTTCCACCTGATCCTGTTTGCTCAGCTTTTTGAAGAAGTCTGCTATGTCACCCCTTATTTTACAGTTTTTCACAATTGTTAACACACAAAAAGCAAAAAGTTGTTGCACGCACTTCTCAAGTAAAGTCTCAAAGCATCAACCTACAACACACAAATGTTCAAATCTCTAAACACTCAGGTCTGGTGAGCAATTTGCGATCAGGACTGCAGCATAAAAAGGGCCTTGAGCCTCTGTTTTGTTTGGTGAACAATGGAGAACTTAGAACATATCAACAACCAGAGAAGGAGAGGGGTAAGAGTGAGAGGAGGAAGAGGAGGACAAGGAAGAGGACAAGGAAGAGGACAAGGAAGAGGAGGAGGAAGAGGATGACAAGAAGAAGGAGGAGGAGGAGGAGGAGGAGGAGGAGGAGGAAGAGGAGAAGAAGGAGGAGGAGGAGAAAGAAGAAAGAGAACGGTGATCTCTAATGAGATTCGGGCCACCATGGTTGACCATGTGCTCAACCATGGTTTGAGCATGAGGGAGGCTGGCCAGAGGGTCCAACCAAATCTCAGCCGCTTCACAGTTGCTGCCATCATTAGAACCTTTAGAATGGAGAACAGGTATGAATTATATTTGCCTTGTGTACTGAAATACTGCATATCAATAGAATACAGTGTGCTCACTGTATTTGTATTTTGCAGGACTGAAAGAGAACCACACCATGGAGGAAGAACATGCACTTTCACAGCCGAACAGGAGGCTGACATTGTGAAAATGGTTCGTGAAAACAACACTATCACACTCCGACAGATACAAACCAGGATCCTGGCTGACCATGCCACATTCAGAAACATGGGGGAATGGAATGCCCCAGGAATGCCATGCGGATGAAACAAGTGTACAGGGTCCTATTCGACTGAAACACAGACCACATCAAGGAGTTACGACAAGAGTTTGTGCTTGTAAGTCCCATACATTCAGCACTGACACATGCATGTATTGTACCTGTAATCCAATATTGTTCCTTTTCTACAGTGTCTCACTGTAGCCCACTGTGTTGACCCATCTGTGTCCATACTATAACTTGCATTATCATGCTGTCTGTTCCAGCGGATCCAGGAGCATGACACAGCTAATGAGCTATATGAATACATATTCATTGATGAGGTTGGATTCAACCTGGTGAAGAGGAGGCGCCGGGGCAGAAATATCATTGGCCAGCGCGCCATTGTTGAGGTCCCTGGCCAGCGTGATGGGAACATCACTTTGTGTGCTGCAATGGGTTGAGCAGGCCTGTTGACAGTACTGTACTGTTCAGAAATAAAACTTGCATATGCTGCATATGTGTGCTGTTTTATGTTTGAAAAAATTAGGCCTACACTGAGACATTTTACAAAAGTTGATATGGCTCATTCCCCAGAGTCATTCGTATGGTGTGTTCCATTTCTAGAATTGTGTTTTCAATTTTGCACTACTGTGTGCTGTGAATGCTTGGTAGTGTGCATCAAATGCTTATTGTGTTATGAATGGTATGTGTGTGTCATTTGAAAATATGGCTGTGTGTACCAAATGAGAACACAAGTTGCATTTTGTGAACAGGTAAGAGATTTGATGGCAAAGAGTCAACTTGCAAAGGGAGTGTCTGGTTTAGCATTTTGTGTGTGAGGTTTTCAGTTTTGTGTGTGCAGTTTTGAGAAAGCTGTTATTGTTTTGAGAAACGTGTGTTATTAACAATTGTGAAAAACTGTAATGTTTGAAGTGAACCCTAAGCAAAAATAACATGTAGGACTACACATCCAATTACCCACATTTGAGTCCAATCTCAATCTTAAACATATCCCCGTTATTATCTTTAATCTATGGAAGCAAATTGTTACCAAAATTCAAATTAAAATGCATTTCCAGAAATGCATTTGCATTTTAAGAATGTGGCTGCATTATTTGACTCATAAATTAAATTAGTAATCAATCATCCTATTTGCATTTTAATTTTCTTCTTCAAGAGTGCTCAATATTTCACTTAATTAAAATGAAAAAGAAATAGACATGAGATTTAATTTTCAAAACATGCCCAAGCAAATAGATACCAAAATTCAATTTGAAATGTAAAATTTGAAAATTAAAATGCATTTCCAGAAATGCATTTTCATTTTAAGAACGTGGCTGCAAAATCGTGACCACAATTCAAATTCATTTCCAGAAATGCATTTTCATTTTCAAGAACGTGGCTGCAAAATCGTGACCACAATTCAAATTCAAATGCATTTCCAGAAATGCATTTTCATTTTAAGAACGTGGCTGCAAAATCGTGACCACAATTCAAATTCAAATGCATTTCCAGAAATGCATTTTCATTTTAAGAACGTGGCTGCAAAATCGTGACCACAATTCAAATTCAAATGCATTTGCAGAAATGCGAAATGAACGAAAAAGCATTCTGAGCGGCGCAGCAGAGTGACGTCAGTAGCCGCTCTTCTTCAGCTCCCTGCTGACCGAGCTATCCATCTTGTTCGGTAGGGGGCGGTGTGCACATCTGCATTGCATTACATTGCAAATGTGCCGGGAAATTGATTGAATTGCCGGGTCTTTAGAGCAGCGTTCCCCAACCGGTGCCCACCGGTCCGTGGGTCATTTCGTACCGGGCCGCACAAAAAAGAATTAATAACATTATTTCCTTTTAATTGATTATCAGAGTCTGAAAGACGTTTTATTCTGAAAAATGACCTGATTCTCTCCTTCTCCGCGGGCCTTTTCCCCTGAGCAAAAAAGCTCTGCAAAGACGTGTGTTTACTCATTTTTTAGCAAGTTTGTGGGCTTTATTGAACGGTATCATGCGCGTCTCTTCCTCTTGACACATGACAAGTGATAGTTACCACTCAATGAAGCCTGTTTGAGACAACAACTCTATCTGTGTTTTGGATGAAGGCTATCCTGAGATCGCCACTAAAGCACTGAAAACCCTGCTTCCATTTCTAACATCAAGCGGGATTTTCTGCCGTGACAGCAATCAAACAAAATTTTGGAATAGGCCTGAACTGGATATAAGGAACGCACTTCGGGTGTCACTGTCGTAGCTTATAGTCACACACAACAGTGGGACTGACACATCGAAAGCTAGCTAGTAACAATATAATGATGGAAAACCAGGCTAAGAAACTTAAAGATGGGTCAATTGAAAAAACGGTTGTTTATTTTACATAAAACTCAAAAAACTATTTTTCGCTCAAATCAGCTAAACTATTTTTCTCGCGCGCTCCACGCGCTCGCATTAGGTGTGGAAGTCACTAACTAGTATCACATCAAACCCAGAATGTACATGCATTAGCAGCGCAGCTGTCCAGGGCCTATCTTTCCTCCCAGTCCGTTCTGCCGGTCCGTTAGTGATGGGTCGTTCGCGAACGATCCGGCTCTAAGAGCCGGCTCTTGAAGGTGAACGTCGGGAGCTGGCTCGCATATCTGAAGAGCCGACTCTATTTTTAATAGATTATTACAGCCTATAAAAACTAAATGATTATGAAATAATGAATTTTAATTGTATTTAAAATAATTGACTAATTCAAAGAACAACAAAAAAATACTTGTAGGCTTAAAGGCGCACACGATCATCCTCACATTCTGTTCCTGTCAGTCCTGCATGAGGGAGGGCCGAGCCAACTCACACACAGTCAGAGAGTAGTCAAAACTCGGAGGAGAGCCATGACAAATCAACGCATTTTTTAAGATATGTGGTTACGGTCGAGTATGATTTCATTTAATAATTTAATTCAAATTGTTTTCACACCTATCATAGTCAAATTCATAGTTAAAACATGTATTTTTTAAAGAGCCGTTCGGGAGCCAAAAGAGCCGGCTCTTTTTAGTGAGCTGAGCCATACGAGCCGGCTCACGAAAAAGAGCCGGAATGCCCATCACTACGGTCCGTGAAAATATGTCTTACATGAAAGCGGTCCGTGGCGCAAAAAAGGTTGGGGACCGCTGCTTTAGATGACGCATCACAGACCATGGCGCTCCCTCAAATTGTGCAAACACTGTTAGAATTACCTGAACAGGTAGAATCTAATAATATATCTGAGTCTGATGCCCGTGACCGAGTAGAACAAGTCATAGAGAGCTGGGCTGCATACTCTGCCGTCACAGATTTACACATTAATAGTAGCTCTGCCACTGTTTTATTCATTGTTTGACATCAAGTTGCTCAGTCTGTGATGCGTCCTCTAAAGACCCGGCAATTCAATCAATTTCCCGGCACATTTGCAATGTAATGCAATGCAGATGTGCACACCGCTCCCTACCGAACAAGATGGGTAGCTCGGTCAGCAGGGAGCTGAAGAAGAGCGGCTACTGACGTCACTCTGCTGCGCTGCTCAGAATGCTTTTTCGTTCATTTTGCATTTCTGCAAATGCATTTGAATTTGAATTGTGGTCACGATTTTACAGCCACGTTCTTAAAATGAAAATGCATTTCTGGAAATGCATTTGAATTTGAATTGTGGTCACGATTTTGCAGCCACGTTCTTAAAATGAAAATGCATTTCTGGAAATGCATTTGAATTTGAATTGTGGTCACGATTTTGCAGCCACGTTCTTGAAAATGAAAATGCATTTCTGGAAATTTTCAAATTTTACATTTCAAATTGAATTTTGGTATCTATTTGCTGGGGCATGTTTTGAAAATTAAATCTCAAATGTCTATTTCTTTTTCATTTTAATTAAGTGAAAGATTGAGCACTCTTGAAGAAGAAAATTAAAATGCAAATAGGATGATTGATTACTAATTTCATTTATGAGTCAAATAATGCAGCCACATTCTTAAAATGCAAATGAATTTCTGGCAATGCATTTTCATTTGAATTTTGGTAACAATTTGCTTCCATACATTCTTACCTTGGCACAACTCCATCATACAGTACAGTACAACTGTTCCTCAACGACGATGCTGCTGTGTTTGAAACTGATGCTAGCTCGCTCTAGTTCTAACTAGCCTACAGTACAGTACAATACCATGAACGTAAAGGCAATTGACGCAACTCTTTCTCTTTATGACTCTGCAGGCAGCTAAATGGTACAAATTGGTATCCAGAGCCTCAACGCGAAAAAGTTAAACATCTTGACTAGCACTTTTTTTAGCAAGGTTAGCTAGCCAAAACTCTCATATCTCGCTATCTATTGCGTGTGTGCAGTCTTTTGTTTACTAAGGTAGTCATAGCAAACCCAGGCATGGAAAGTCCATCTTCGCACTCTGATACCGATCAACCAATGGGGTTAAGGTGACACCGTGACATACATTGATTGACAGCTTACCTCATTAGTTTAAGGACAAGGAAATACAGAAATGAATGTACACAGAAATAAATAAATACAGAAATAAATGTACACAGAAATAAATAAATACTAAAATAAATAAATACAGAAATAAATGGCCATGTAAATAAATAAATACGTAATTAAGATGTTTTCATACATTTATTTTTATATATTTACATTTTTTTATGTATAAATACATTTATTTATTTATTTTTAATTTTGGCAGGTTTGGTCCTCCATATAATACGGCCGATCAAACAAATGAGTAAATGGCTCGTTATACCGTTTGTGTTATATGGATATTCCGTAATTCCAAAATGAAACAAAACAACGGAAACCAAGCCTTTCCCCATAATCTGGTTCTGACATCCAAAATGGACAAAACGATATTACGAGGCTATTTTTCATTTTTTGCAGATACCAGCATAAAGGATATGGAATAATCAAACAAACGAGTAAATGGCTCGTAATACAATTTGTGTTATATGGTTATTCCAAAATAAAACAAAACAACGGATACCACGCATTTCCCCATCATCTGGTTCTGACTTCCGAAATGGACAAATCGATATTACGAGCCTATTTTTCATCTTTTGCAGATATCAGCATAAAGGAAATGGAATAATCAAAACAACGATTAATGGCTCGTTATACCATTTGTGTTATATGGTTATTTCATTATTCAAAAAAAAAAACGAAACAACCAAAAACAAGCCGTTATACTTAAATGTGTTTTCGATTTACTAAAGTGACAAAACGATATTAAGGCCCTATTTTGCGTTTGTCAACACGGGTTGCAAATTAGAAAAACCAATGGCCACAAAGGTACACGGACCACTCTTGAAGAAGAAAATTAAAATGCAAATAGGATGATTGATTACTAATTTCATTTATGAGTCAAATAATGCACCCACATTCTTAAAATGCAAATGCATTTCTGGAAATGCATTTGCATTTGAATTTTGGTAACGATTTGCTTCCATATTAATCAACTACCAGCCTTTAAGTTACTAGAACATGGCTAGCCCTACTCTGAAATACGTGTTTCAAAGAGGCATTATACAATAGCAAACAGGGTATATCTGACTGCATTGTTAATCTTTTGTAACGTTAATAGATTGATAAGGCATCTCATCAAGGAATCTTAGCAGTTAAAGTACAATGATAGTGTAGCGACCCACACAGAAAGACGTGTGTTAGGCTATATGTTAGGCTGTTAGTTGGTTGTTTACCAATATTGTTCGCGGGGTCCGACATGCCAATCAACCTGCTGTCTGCCAATCACGGGAATTCCCGGAATATTCGGATGCCGGGCAGCCTGGTGGTTGGCGAAAGGGCATGGAGGGGGGTTGGGCAGGGGTAGCTGCTCCAGCCCCGAAGTTAAGAGCAGGTTTAGCGTCTGTTCTTTCTGTTACGTCTGGGTTTTACAAGAGACGGTCACTATTGTTTTGTGGTCTACCTTTCTTTTATTTAGCGTGGGCTAGGGCCTAACAGCTGTTTGGCTTACTAGTAGCATGTGTACCGTGTGGTTAATAAACGTCAATTCGGGAACTTCCTTATGCCTGGACAATTATTCCTTTCTGACCTAGTCAGGTCATTACAATAGATTTCAAATGGCTAAATGATACTGTTATTGTTTTAAAAGTGTGCTATATAAATTAAAATGAAAAAAACGAAATTGAATCAACTAGACTACACAGTACGACAACTGCGCTGTTAGCTACTATGGTAAGTGCTAAACAAAAACAGAGATTTCTCTTATCTGAATCTGTTATGGAACCAAATTGCCAATATGCATCTTTTTCTATGGCTCTGCGGCCCAGCAACTCAACTTTCATAACATTTAGTTCCGGAAGCCTCAACCCCAATGCTAAACCTGGCCATGCCAAATGACGTGTCCTTGGGCAAGGCCTCGGGGAATTGTCCCTGTAGGCTACTTACTGTAAGTCACTCTGGATAAGAGCGTCTGCTAAATGACTAAGTAAAAGTAAAAAGTAAACCTTAAAACGATAACTGTAATATGCTCTTGTCTTCCGTCGCTGGCGCTGTATCAGACGCTGGCGTAGTGATTTGTGACTGACTGGTGAACTGCGGAAATATCCTCGATTGAAAAAAATGCGCTGCCACATGTCAAAAGAAACGCTTCTTTTAACAAGATAAATTAAATGTCAATCAGGATCCAATTGCCAGGGATAGCGAATGACATTTTGGGGTGGCCAGTCAGGGTGGTCCAGTGCCACCCCGGCCACCCCTCTGGCTCCGCGACTGCCCACCGTAACCCCTTTGCGTCGACAGTTACATTTACATTTAGTCATTTAGCAGACGCTCTTATCCAGAGCGACTTACATTAAGTACAGGGACATTCTCCCCGAGGCAAGTAGGGTGAAGTGCCTTGCCCAAGGACACAACGTCATTTGGCACAGCCGGAGAATCCAACTGGCAACCTTCAGATTACTAGCCCGCTTCCCTAACCGCTCAGCCACCTGACTCCCTTGAAAGGCTCTAGGTCTCCAGTTACCCATGTCTCGCTCTCCCCGTTCACGACAACCCATTTTTGGACGCACTATCTACGTAGCTTTTTTGCGGGGCGGGGTTGATAAAGTCTACTGATACTCGGCAGTCGGCACAAGTGTTGAGATGAGGACAAAGGTTCAATCGTCGATGGTGTAGACTTGTGTTAAACTCAAAGTCAGGTAGTTTGGTGCTACGAAACGAAATAGTTGTTTAGCTAGCATAAGCTTTGTGTACTTTATCGAGGTTGTTATTTATCCCACAGTAAGTTTAGCGTCATTTGGAGCTTGTCAAAAGCAAGCTAGACTGAAAGGAAATACTCCGAAAATGCCTCCTATTGACAAGGATACCGGACGGAACGAACTTAAAACCAAAATACAGCAGCTGATTGATTCAAATCAAGTGCTTGTATTCAGTAAAAGCTTCTGCCCGTATTGTGTCAAGGTAAGATGTCAAAGATAGTGCTAGCTAGATTTAGCGGAACCGGCACTTTCTCCCGCGAATGTTGGCTCAGCTGTGTTGTCACTATAGTAGGCTACCCTTGGATCGGAAGCTACTGTTGCTAACGTAATTGGTTACCTAGTTAGTCTAACGTAGTTAAATATATGTTAATTATATATATATATATATATCAAGGTATCATATGGCATACCAGGTCTCCTATGATTTTGTGGCTAGCATCTGCGCCAGCCATTTTATTTGTATTTTACTTGTAGCCGGAAACTGCAGTTGATGTGGTGGCTGCCTAGCTACTGTAGCTTGCTAACTTGATTTAAGGTAGTAGCTAACAAGGTAGCTACAAATATAGATGTTTCATATATTTTGTATCAAATTATCTAATAATAGCCTCAAAGCTGTGTCGAACAAATGGTGGCAACTATCCTTCTTGTGTTTTATTTATTAAACCCTAAGTTAACTAGTTAGCTAACTAACTAGTTTAAGTTTTTCAGTAACCTGGCATAACCTGGCTGATCGATACGAACGTTAGCTTCGTTTGCTAAACATGTTGGGTCAAATGTTCGGTTATATTAAACACATTCCACGTTGAGAACAACCATCTAACGTTTAGTGCTTTGCATTCCAGGTAAAAGATCTTTTCAAAGAGCTGAACGTGAAGTGCAATGTGGTGGAGTTGGATCTTATTGGTAAGGGGATAACCTAATACAGTTCAATGATAGCTATCAGCAATCGGTGGATGAGTCAGCAAATACAACTTTGTAATTGTGTTGGGCAGGCTTGGGAAGTTGCTACTCAGACCCATTACGTTGTGCAAGGTAGTTGTTGAAATGGTTGTTTTGTAAGATGTATGTTGTCATGCAACTTGGTCAACATGCAATGTGTAAATTAGTGTTGTCACGGTACACACATTTCAGTAGTTGGTAGACTACCAATACCAGTGAAATTTCACTGTACTCAATACCATTTTTGATACCAAAGCAAAAAACAAATGGCTTACTGAATAACTCATTTGTTGACGGTAACAGTCACCTACAATATCTAAGACTGTAGCGTACTTATGACAACAACAGAACAATCACAGTGCATGTAGGCCTGAAGGCAATAAATGGATGTGGACTGAGTTTAGACATTAAAGGTCCCATGACATGCTGTTTTTAGATGCTTTTATACAAGGCCGTAGCCATGGAGTCGACATTGGGGGGGACGAAATCTGCTGGGGAGTCTGAAGGTTTCCCCCCCTGAAAACCTTTTACATTTAGTTATGAATATGATTAAAAAGAATACCTATGTACGCTAACTTTCAGAGACTAAATCACTGAACTCGAGTCTGGAGAGACGGAGAAAACAGACGCGTTAATCGAAGGCATTCAGTAAGCTGTTAACCGCCACAACAACAAGAACTAGAGAGGGTACAATTTCTGGGGAAATTGTGGGGGTGTGCTTCCGTCGGTTGCAGAGGGGTCCGTTTTTTACTGACATTTTTAAAACTGATATTTCTGTACATTTTATATAAAAATGCATACTTAATATTATAAAGATTACATAGATTTAAAAGCATACATTTGTTGCTGCTCATTTACAACTCAAAATGCTAAGCGTGAAGTGTAGAATGAAACAGTTGTCTTCTAATTTCCCCTGCAAGAGAGGGAGTCAGATGGCTGAGCGGTGAGGGAGTCGGGCTAGTAATCTGAAGGTTGCCAGTTCGATTCCCGGCCGTGTCAATTGCCGTTGTGTCCTTGAGCAAGGCACTTCCTAGGCACTTCCTAGGCACTTCCAAGGCACTTCCTAGCCCTTAAGTTTTTCCCTTCTCGTGATATTTTCAGGCAATTAACCTACTCATTGCATTCATTCATTAATAAAGAAACCCCTTTTGAAGCTTATTCTAACAACGTTGTCACCGGCTATCTCGGATGGAATCGTGATTCAAACACTACCATCTGCAAACTGAAAATATGCCTCCAAAACGTAAATAAGCTTGACATTTATTTAGGGGAAAGTCGCTCAAAGTTCACTGGTAGTGATCATCGTCTGTAACAACGCAAGATGCGACTATTTGGTCTCAGTTTAGAGCCCTGCATGGAGAAGATGACCCCGGTAAATTGTACTACTATAGACTCCTGCGGTGTTCGTCTTGGTAGCGATTGCGTTGCTAGAATTCGATTTAACGTATAATAAATCCTTCAACGAAAATGTATTTGTGAGGATTGTTTACTTTAATGATTGAACACAGATTAGTCATAGACCGCTGTAATGAGTTGCCTGGGCAACAGAGGCTAATGTCATGATGCTAATGCTTCAGTGAAATAGTAGACTACTGTTTCCGAAACTTAAGTAGATGAACTTATTAGTGTGTTTGCTGCAAGCAAAAACAATATTGTTATTCTGCATACTTATTATTATTGGGTGTGCTTTGCCTTCGGCAAGGGCACAACCTTTGTTCTCTCACATATATTATTATTTTTATTATTCTTTTTGCCCCCCTAAAACTCAGTCAATATTTGGCCTACATAGACAACCTAGGTGTCAAAAGTTTCGTCTTGGTAGCGATTGAGTTGCTTCTATTGGGATTTACGTTCCGTTGCATGGTTTAAGTGGAAATTAAGTTTTTGTGGCGAAAAGTGAAGCTAACGGTGGCTAACTTGCTAGCCACAGTCAATGACACTACTTACGTCACTAACGTCACGAAAACTCGCGTGACTACCTCTAGCAGAACATTAGTTTAGCAGCTCGTTAACTTCTGGGAGAACTAAGCTAACTGCTTTACTGCAAGGCAGCTGCAGAAACGCCACAAGCAAAGAGGCCAGGGTGATAACTATTTACTAATTTTACTTTGTGATATGACACACAATTGTGACGTGTAATGTACAATATAAGCTGATTTTATTAAGGAAGTACATCTACTTTCGGAAACGGTAGTCTACTATGTCACTGAAGTATTAGCATCATGACATTAGCCTCTGTTGCCCGGGCAACACATACTACAGTGGTCTATGATGCATCTGTTTTCAATCGTTAAAATAAACATTCCTCACAAATACATTTTCGTTGTAGGATTTATTATGACATTACATTACAAGTAAACGATTTGTGGGTGAAATTATCATTACCTGTGGTTTTAAACCAGTGTTGCTCACTGCAACGCTGTAGCCTACGTGAGACACTACAAAAACATCTACACAGCTGTAGGAAGTCAAACGGCCACAGAACATGTTCGGCACTCCCCTTACTTAAATCAAAAATCTATCTAACTACTAACCTTAACTTCATTGCCACAGCCTAAACTTTGTCAATCTGTTCATGAAAATAATTAATTTCAGCCTAAACCGTACAACGGAACGTTAAATCCAATTCAACCAACGCAATCGCTACCAAGACGAACACAGCAGTAGTCTAGTACTGTACCGTAGTACAATTTACCGGGGCAGCTTCTCCACACAGGGCTATATCGCACTTGGCGTTGTTACTGACAATGATCGCTACCAGTGAGCTTTTTATGAAAGCGATTTTCCACTAAATAAATGTCAAGCTTATTTACGTTTTTGGGGGAATATTTTCAGTTAGCAGATGGTATTGTTTGAATCGCGATTCCATCTTATACTGCCGGTAACGTCGTAGAATAATCTTCAAAGGGGGTTCTTTATTCATGAATGAATGCAATATGAGTAGGCTAAATTCCTTAAAATATCACGAGAAGGGAAAAACTTAAAAGGACGTTTAAGTCATAGAGATTAGGTCAATTTTTACACCGGTCTGACAAATTTATTCGTTTTGATTCAACGATGAGGCTGCCTCTTGCAGGTGAAATAAGACATCTATTTTATTCTACACTTCACTCGTATTTTCAGTTGTAAATGAGCAGCAAAAAAAATGCTTTTAAATCTATGTAATCTTTATAAATAATAAGTATGCATTTTTATATAAAGTATACAGAAATATCAGTTGTAAAAATGTCATTCAAAAACGGACCCCTGTGCAACCGACGCAAGCAAGCACACCCTACAATTTCCCCAGAAATTGTACCCTCTCTATTTTTTTAATTTTTAATTTTTAATTTTCCTCCCACTTTTCCGTCGCCTACTCCTTTCACACCGTTTAAGCTAGAAACACCGTTCAAACTTCATTTGATAAAGTCTGAACTGCTCTAGTGTGCTATTACTTTTCTCATTGATAACTTTTAAAGTTTTTAAGGTATTAAAGTTTAAAGTGCTAAAAAAAATGAATGGGTTTCAATGGTTCAGAATGTTCAAGTCAAATTCAATTGTGACGTCATGCACTGACAGAACTGTTTCTCACCGCGTCAATTCTTGACAGTGTTTAACACTTTCCTGCCTGAATATGCAGACTTTTTCAAATAATATACCTGAACTGTTTATACCATTTTGAAGACAAGATTTAGGGCTTTCTAATGATGTAAATATTTATATGATCATGTTAGGCAAATCATCCTTTATCAAGACGATTTCACGCAGCCATTCTGACAAAAGTCTTCTCCGTCTGCATTACTTTTTTTAGAAAACCTCATTTTTAACCACTTTCACTACAAGATAGAGGATATGAAATGTGCGTATGTTTGTCATGAATTCAGAACAGCAGACAGATTTAAGATAGACTATTTTGTTTAAAAGTTATGACCACTGAAGTGATGAGTGGGATAGTGCAATTCCAAGCTAGCGCGATGGCTCTCCATAACTAAAAACGGTTCTACTTTTTTCCACAATCGACCAAATTGGCCAAACAAGGTATGTACATTGAACTTAAAGTGTACATAATCTAGCTAGATTATTTTTCTTTAAGAAAGTTTCACAGAAATCTGCAAAAATCGAGGCTCAACACTGTCATATCCAACTGTCACAAACAGCCAAACCGGGGTCACGAAAGGTTTACTGCAGCTGGCGTTACTACGAACAAAAGCTTCGTAACTGAAAAGTTTTTACTTTTAGTTGACGATATTGAACACAGACGTTAAGAAACTTTACTCTAAATTTCTTATCCGTTTTAATTTGAAGCAGTAAATCTAACACAGTAGGAATTCTCCCATGACATCCGCTCGCTCCGCTTTGACAAATATGTTTTCTCAGTCCACCATACATTAGACGAGCTAATTTTAGAGGCCATGTTAGAGTTGAATTGTGTGGGCAATGTAGAACAGCAGACAGATTTGAAATATGATCTTTTGTTATGGCCATTCTAGTGACACTACGACTGTCGTCATACAGCGAAACCAGGTCACATAGCTAGCTACGTTTTTCCAGACATAATATTCATTACCTAGCTACAAACAAATGCTTCGTAACTGAAGAGTATTTACTTTTAATTGGCGATATTGACAACAGAGGTTAAGGAACTTGTCTTTAACCCTCGTGCTGCCTTCGGGTCACATGACCCAAAGGTTCATAACGAACCATTGTTGTGTTTACCCAATTTTACCCAATACAAAAACAAATAAAAATAATTTTCTTTTAACCTTCGCAATGTGGGGGGTCTGAGACAGCCCAACGGTTAAAAGAAAATGCTTCACTTTGTTTTTGTATGCGGTAAAGTTGTCGCAATACGACGGTGGGTCACAATGACTGATGGGTCAGAACGACCCGAAGATAACACAAGGGTTAATCAAAGGATGGTCTCCGTTTTCAATTTGAAGTAGTAGATATGGCTTACTGTAGAAAGTCTCCCATTGCATCCTCTCTCTAGCTTAGCTTCGGCTACAGATGGACGACAATCACCATGCATTAATTATTCACGCCTACGGTGTTAATACAGTCTCTAAAAATACCACTTTGACACACTTGCAAGATGATCCGCTGGTTAGATGTATCATGATCTTATTTACTACCCACAATAGTTCAACTTTTTTTGCAGCAGTATTTTAATCAGTTAGCTCCAGGTCTTCTCTAAAATACATTTCAGACCTTTTGAAACCTGAGCAAATGACTTTCTACTAAATTTTCAAATTCTTCTGAATTATTTCTCTTTTTGCATTGTTCTTCTCTTTTCTGTAGTTTTATGCCTTCATCCAGCTCCCGCCCTTTCAAAAATACCTTTCGGGCGCTTTGAAGCTTCAGCTTATAACTTTCTACTAAATTTTTACTATTTTCAGCTTTTTTAGCATGGTCAGCTATCCCCATTCAGGTTTTCAGCATTCTCACTGCTGTTTCGCAGGAACAGCTTTTTCTAGTTGGGTGTGCTTTGCCTTCGGCAAGGGCACAACCTTTGTTCTCTCACATATATATTTATTATTATTATTTATTTTTGCCCCCCTAAATCTTCGTCAATATTTGGCCTACATAGACAACCTAGGTGTCAAAAGTTTCGTCTTGGTAGCGATTGAGTTGCTTGTATTTTTATTTACGTTCCGTTGCATGGGCTGAGCTTAAGTTTTTGTGGCGAAAAGTGAAGCTAACGGTGGCTAATTTGCTAGCCACAGTCACTGACGTTACTTACGTCACTAACGTCACGAAAACACGCGTGACTACCTGTAGCAGAAGATTTGTTTCGCGTCTGTTAACTTGGGGGATAGCTAGGCTAACTATAGCTTTACTGCAAGGCAGCTGCAGAAACGCCACAAGAAAACTATTTACTCATTTTACTTTGTGATGTGAAACACAATTGTGAAATGTAATGTACAATATTAGCTGATATTATTAAGGAAGTAGGCCCACATCTACTTTTGGAAACGGTAGTCTACTATTTCACTGAAGCATTAGCATCATGACATTAGCCTCTGTTGCCCGGGAAACACATACTACAGTGGTCTATGATGCATCTGTTTTCAATCGTTAAAGTAAACATTCCTCACAAATACATTTTCGTTGTAGGATTTATTATGACATTACATTACAAGTAAACGATTTGTTTCGCGTCTGTTAACTTGGGGGATAGCTAGGCTAACTATAGCTTTACTGCAAGGCAGCTGCAGAAACGCCACAAGAAAACTATTTACTCATTTTACTTTGTGATGTGAAACACAATTGTGAAATGTAATGTACAATATTAGCTGATATTATTAAGGAAGTAGGCCCACATCTACTTTTGGAAACGGTAGTCTACTATTTCACTGAAGCATTAGCATCATGACATTAGCCTCTGTTGCCCGGGAAACACATACTACAGTGGTCTATGATGCATCTGTTTTCAATCGTTAAAGTAAACATTCCTCACAAATACATTTTCGTTGTAGGATTTATTATGACATTACATTACAAGTAAACGATTTGTTGGTGAAATTATCATTACCTGTGGTTTTAAACCAGTGTTGCTCACTGCAACGCTGTAGCCTAGGCAAGGCACACTACAAAAACATCTACACAGCTGTTTAGGAAGTCAAACGGCAACAGAACATGTTTGGCACTCCCCTTACTTAAATCAAAAGTCTTTCAATAGGTGAAACTATCTGACCACTAACCTGAACTTCATTGCCACAGCCTAAACTTTGTCAATCTGTTCATGAAAATAATTAATTTCAGCCTAAACCGTACAACGGAACGTTGAATCGAATTCAACCAACGCAATCGCTACCAAGACGAACACAGCAGTAGTCTAGTACTGTACTGTAGTAGTAGAATTTACGGGGCAGCTTCTACACACAGGGCTATATCGCATTTTGCGTTGTTACTGACAATGATCGCTACCAGGTGAGCTTTTTATGAATGAGCGATTTTCCACTACATAAATGTCAAGGTTATTTAAGTTTTTGGGGGCATATTTTCAGTTAGCAGATGGTACTGTTTGAATCGCGATTCCATCTTCTACTGCCGGTAACGTCGTAGAATAATCTTCAAAGGGGGTTCTTTATTAATGAATGAATGCAATATGAGTAGGCTAAATGC
The DNA here is from genome assembly GCF_963692335.1 of Osmerus eperlanus. NCBI lineage: Eukaryota > Metazoa > Chordata > Actinopteri > Osmeriformes > Osmeridae > Osmerus > Osmerus eperlanus. The sequence goes on from NC_085018.1 coordinate 7,673,505, forward strand.
CTGAAAATATCACGAGAAGGGAAAAACTTAAAAGGACGTTTACGTCATAGAGATTAGGTCAGTTTTGACACCGGTCTGCCAAATGTATTCGTTTTGATTCAGCTATGAGGCTGCCTCTTGCAGGGGAGATGAGAAGACATCTATTTCATTCTACACTTCACTCGTATTTTGTAATTAGCTGAACAGGTAGAATCTAATAATATATCTGAGTCTGATGCCCGTGACCGAGTAGAACAAGTCATAGAGAGCTTGGCTGCATACTCTGCCGTCACAGATTTACACATTAATAGTAGCTCTGCCACTGTTTTAGTCATTGTTTGACATCAAGTTGCGTCCTCTAAAGACCCGGCAATTCAATCAATTTCCCGGCACATTTGCAATGTAATGCAATGCAGATGTGCACACCGCTCCCTACCGAACAAGATGGGTAGCTCGGTCAGCAGGGAGCTGAAGAAGAGCGGCTACTGACGTCACTCTGCTGCGCCGCTCAGAATGCTTTTTCGTTCATTTTGCATTTCTGCAAATGCATTTGAATGTGAATTGTGGTCACGATTTTACAGCCACGTTCTTAAAATGAAAATGCATTTCTGGAAATGCATTTGAATTTGAATTGTGGTCACGATTTTGCAGCCATGTTCTTAAAATGAAAATGCATTTCTGGAAATGCATTTGAATTTGAATTGTGGTCACGATTTTGCAGCCACGTTCTTGAAAATGAAAATGCATTTCTGGAAATGCATTTTAATTTGAATTGTGGTCACGATTTTGCAGCCACGTTCTTGAAAATGAAAATGCATTTCTGGAAATGCATTTTAATTTTCAAATTTTACATTTCAAATTGAATTTTGGTATCTATTTGCTGGGGCATGTTTTGAAAATTAAATCTCAAATGTCTATTTCTTTTTCATTTCTTTTTCAATAGGATGATTGATTACTAATTTCATTTGAGTCAAATAATGCAGCCACATTCTTAAAATGCAAATGCATTTCTGGAAATGCATTTGCATTTGAATTTTGGTAACGATTTGCTTCCATATTTGTGAGGCATGTTTATTATTTAATGATTGAAAACAGATGTATCACAGACCACTGTCGTACGTCGTCCAACAGAGGCTAATGATGCTAACGCTTCAGTGATGTGAAATATCCCCAAATTGACTACTGTTTCCAAAAGTAGATCTACTAATAATACCAGCGTATATCGTATTGTACATTTTGTTTATCACAATGTTAAAAGTGCCGAAACTCACCAAACATTACAAAATAAAGTTTCCACTACAGTTACTGTCATACGTCTATGACTTTGACTATTGAAAAAACATAATTACCTCCGCTAATAAAAGTTTGATCATTGATGTGGATGATTCACATCAAAATGCCAAAACCCAAACAGGAAATGCTGTTAACTGTTTAATCCGCCACCATAATAACTTCTGTTAAACTTGGGTGTCAAACAAACAAAATCACTCAGGAAATGCATGTCACCCTCTGTATATGGTTAATATTGCACGCAGCACAGATTATTTACCACAGATGGAATATATACTCGCTGTGCAACTACAAGATTGGCATTGGGAAAATGCAATAGGGGTTATGCGGAAAACACTTCCGTATTCGGTAAATCAGCCATCACTTCCGGATCTATATGCTCTATGCTGACATGGTGCTGTTTTACACAAGATGCCTCCAGTTTCCAATTTTATATCTCGGTGAATTCTGCACCAAAAAGGTTGAGGATGGCAGCCTTTAGAAGAAAAAGTGATTCCCCATTGGTCTGTCGACTCGGAATTTTGATTTGGGTTGTGGTAGTCTTATTTGAGTGAGAACGGCTCGCCCGTTAGACTGCATAGTCTTAGGCTACTGTAGGCGGCAGCCACGTCTCGTTCGCGTCATGTCACAAAGTAAATAATTTTACGTCGGTCAATTTTACACCAAAAAGGTCGAGGAGGGCAGCTTTCAAGATATATGGGAATTCTACATTTAGCCAGGCGGTACGACATCAGGTCATCCGGATATTTCACACTGAGATACGCAGTAAAAATCACTGTTCGGATTTTCCCACATCTGGTACGTAAATACATGGTCTTCAAAGTGAAATCATTTAAACGCCCAAAATGCTCATAATGATAATAATGTTATTGATTGTGTGAACTAGCTGGGTTTGCCGTTTGGTTAGCACAGCAGCGGAAATGATTACATCTGTTTTCCGGTTCGTTTCCTGGGCACTCATAACCCCTATTGTTTCTGTGAGCCTGACTCTGGCTCATCCGTGACGCACAGGAGGCATGACGCACGGATCCATCTCCCAAGGACCACCACGTTTCTTAATTTCGAGTTTTACATCGGACCATTTCTTCTAAATTTTTGCCATGATCCGGTTCTCCAAACCCACAGCATTTACAGTCCTAGTGACAGTTTTCCACTCCGCCGACTTCCTTTTGTTGCCAATACCCAGGCCCAAACGTAATTTGCGAGCGCAGAATTCTGACGAAAACCCGCAGAATTTCAAATGGAATGCATTGGTCTGAGGCAAAATTTAAATAAACTTGTCAAATCATATTACGTCTCTATTCTTTCGAAATATTTAACCTGTAAACAGAGCCCATTGCCAGCAGTGTAGGTCTGTGATAACAATCGAAGGAAGCCTATCATAAGACCATAAACAGATACAGTAACGTTCACGTTAGACTTGCTAGCCTACTAGTCTGTAGCCTATATTAAAACGTTTGCCAAAAATCCCAAGATTCAGCCTTGAAGATAATTGACACGGAAACACTTGTCAACCAAAATTACAGCAATAGACAGGGCCAGGGAGTTTTCAGGCGATCTTAATGAGGATGTATCAATACTTTTTTGCAAAGTCTTTTCGGCATCAAACTGTTGTGGAACATCTTCGGTCGCTCCGACATAAGAACAGGAAGGCTAGCGGAATTCTGCAGAAAATGTGAAGTTTGGGCTTGCTATACCTGATGACAGGCCACCAAACAGGACACATTTCCTCGCCTCCATCTCTGTTGTTAGAACCTCGATCTCACAGTCTGTGAAATATTTCTTACTGCGTGTTTAGCCATTTTAATCAGACAAAGAAATGACCTCGGGTGCATTTATAGGCCATCTGCATATTCATTTATGGGAGGAGGCAAGGCGGGGTCAGTGGCTCGTTCACGTGCGGTCAATCTCACGTTGATTGTGATTTATAAAGAAAAGGTGCGCAGGAGCTGGTGTACGACCAGTTTTATACATGTGAATATTTCTGTGCGTATGTACTTTTCAAGTTTTGGCCATACGCCATCTTTTGGTATGTAAGCTGCGCAATCTTTTGTATATGATGCCCCTGGGCTGGAGAGAAGCCGTTTTGCTCCTAGCTCTAGCTTCAGACCTCATCCCTAGAGCGAAGCTAACTAGTGAAGACGTATTAGATGGTACTTTCACAGCAATTGGGTAATAAGTCCAAGAAGTGAATAGCTATGTACAAGTTCAAGACAAAAACTACGTATTTATTATAGATCTATAAGGTGCAGGTGTCTGATATACTCAAGTTGAGCATCTCAGAAGACAGGACAATGAATACAGGAAATCAAGGGAGTTAAATAGTATCACAATATGGGAGGGTATGTGACAATTAGCATAGCTTTCGCAAGCACAGAAAAGGGACACTGCATGCTAGATAGCTTTTGTTTAGGTCCTTAGATGGGGCTCCTAGAAATGGCCTTGACGTTACTTCTATTTTCCTTGTTCAAAGTTGAATGGCATTATACACTTTGTTAACATTGTGACCTGTGACCTACACTAGTGTCACAGGCATTTCCTAGTCGCACCTTACAAAGAACTAACTTATGGCTTTGCAGGCTGAGCAAACGGCATAATGACAGTTTATCAATGATACAAGCAACATCATTCGTAGGCATATTTCTCTCCTGGACATGACCAAGGGTTATGTTCTCATGAGCTTAATATAGCAGGGTATAGATCAACCATTGTTTATTATATTCAGAGCATTCCAAACAGTATAAAAGTAATCATTAGTTGTAATCTTTAATTATTGTTAACTGATCAGTGGTTAAGGACAGGCCCCTTCACTAGACTACCGCTGTGTGTGGGACAGGACATTTGTATATCACAGCCTGGAAACATAGCTAATTACATGTTATCACCCTGGCTTTTACCTGTGGCATTTATGCAGCTGTCTTGTTGTTTCAGGAAGCTATCTATCTCCCAGAAGTGGAGTTTTACTATAGGTAATCGTGTGGGAGTTTGTGACGTTAGTGACGTTAGTGCAGGGGCGTAGCCACGTGGTGGCCAGGGGGGGCCATGGCCACCATTGGTCAGAGAATGGCCACCCTGCCGGCCCCCCCAACCTCACACTTTTTTTTTTTTTATAAACCCTTCTGAACAGAAACGGTATTAAGCTGAAAAAATGCATTAATATTTTTTTATAGTCGTGTTATATTGTAATTTGTCACTTACGCTACAAGCCCCATATTCGCAACATGTTGGGCCACGCCCCCATCAACAGCACAAGACGCAAACCAACGTACCTGCATTCTGACCGCGCTTCAATGGAGACTAGCAGCTAACAACTGGATACCGTTAGAAAACTGCTGCTCTGAGTAATGCAGTGTGTGAGTTTTAAAATAGTAGTTTTTGACAATCAAGTGCCACCCCAAATAAAAGACTGGCCAGAGCTGGCCCCCCCAGAAATAATGTCCTGGCTACGCCCCTGCGTTAGTGACTGGCTAGCTAGTTAGCCACCATTAGCTTCACCACAAAAACTTCAACCTTAACAGTCAAACGGAATGTTTGCGGGAATACAAGCAACGCAATCGTGACCAAGACGATATTCACGTTTTTTTAAGGGTGGTAAAATAAAGAAAAATAATAAATATGTGAGATGTGTGTGCTTGCCTTGTCAAGACACACTCAATTATAACAATTGCCCCAGCTGCACCGCAAGCACTAGTTTGTTCATAATCCTTCTACTCTCCCACCCAATAGTTTGTGATACTCAGACATCAATGTTCATCATTACACACCAATACTCACTGCTGTCCTGAATACAAATTGGCTTAAAGTGTAGAGTATGCTCTACAAATTTGGCTTTGGTAAATATTGAGAACCTTCCAATTGCCAGCATTCAATTTGTTTTGAATTGTTCTTCATCTATTCCCTGAACTTCTTTCATTAGGACTGGCAGTGCAATTGGAAGTTTGGGGTGGATGAATTAAGAGTTAATCAAAGCCGCTCTCACAACTGCTTCATTCTTATCTCCTCCTAGATGGGGGTTCCAACTATCAGGCTCTGCTGCTGGAGATGACGGGGCAGAAAGCCGTCCCCAATGTCTTCATCAACAAGACTCACATTGGCGGATGTGACAAAACCATGCAGGTACGCATCCTTGAAATAAATAAAAAACAATATTCCACCTACATCGATGTACTGTTTCGTTTTTTTTTTTTATGAGTTAACAGTTTATTTCTGGTTTTCTACTCTCCTTCAATGGTGGTTGATGCTTTTGAATGCTATGTTTGCATTCTAATATAGTGTAACACTCATTGTCTGTATGCCAGAAACCAAGGTTGAGTGGTTTTATTTTTGAGTGTGTTTTACAGCTTGATGCAGCAAAACTCATATTAACATATTAATGAATGTCTTGTTAAAGATGCCCTCATCTGCTGCTATCTCCTCCTGCTTTGTCTTTTCTTGCTCAATTTACTAATGGTACACTTTTTGGTGTTTTTCAATGTTTGGGGACTTTATTCTGTAAGCTGATAAGGTGGCCTTTTGCCAGCTTGATACAGCATTTATATTTCGGATACAACTGGTGTCCTCACCTATCCCTGCTCATTTGTCCTGTTCACCTGTAGCCTGCGCATACAGATTCTGCTGAACATGGATTTTGATAGATATTCTGTATCTTAGTTGCTGGGAATTTCTTTTTGGTGTTATAAGATAAAAAAATATCTGCATGTAACACAGAGCCAACAGACAAACCACAGTACCATTCACACCTTTCTCCTACCCCCGACAAGAGAAAGGGGTTTTGAACCCTTATCTTCCAGGAGGAGCTTCAAAGCTTCTGGTGCAGTATGGGGTCAGCAGGTAGACCACATGGTCCTCCAGTATTGAGTCTCCAGGAGACAAAGGAGTCTGAGGAAAATAACTTTTCATGGATTTAGAAACATTCCCCAAGGACTACACGGCTCATGGACAGTATTTCAATGACAGTAGTTGATGTGTTATAATGTGTGCTTTTCTCATTGTTTAGAATGTTGTTTTAATTGATGTTTGATCATAACTTCCCTTCAGGTGAGGTTAAGTTAGTCAATCTTGATATCCAAATAATTGTATCATACTAACAAAACCATTTATGAATATTGTATTGTTATTCTTTGAAGTATAAGCAATGCATGAACATTTGAAACACTGAACCCAAAGTTACCGGCCATTTCACACCTATACGTGAACCTCAGGACAACGCCCAGCTGGAGTAACTGAGCAATGAGTGAATTCACCTTCACAAAGACACCCTACTTTTCTTGTGGATTCTAAAAACCCACAACACACAATCACGCCCGCTTTTTAGTAGGAATAAACCTGAAGTGAACGCGTGACTCCTAACTTATTCTTCTAAATCAGCAATTCACTGGACCACAAGGAACTTTAACGAAAGATACCTTTGTTCTATACGGACTGTTTTACATTGACGGAACTTTGACCCCTCTTCTTCACACAACAAAAGTAACTGTGACTGGCTACATTCCTTACTTGTGATATTAGCATGTTGTGGTTTCTCTGTCTGTGTTAGATTTAGATTACAAGTGTATTAACCTAACTCTCGTTAGGATTATCGTTACCGCTAGATTGTCCACCATTGTTCCAACGAGGCCCATCTATCCCTTCCCCCTACCCACGTGCTCTTCACATAGCCATTGTGTATCCCGCTTTCATTGTGCTATTCAAACCCAAGACTAACCCATAACTTCTCTGGTATTGTTCATTATATAATTACATTTTCTTAAATATATCATTGTGTATAATACTCACGTTATCCCTCATGTTATCTGATCTGCTCTACTTTCACAGAATTCATTACTTAAGATTAGACTGATTATTACGAAGGCTATTGAACAAGGTTTCCTCAGCCCCTTTAAACACATTCTGAGGTGGTGCCCCCAGGATACTTTATTATAAATAAAGTATTTCTATCTTAAATGAGCAAACCCTGCTACATACGTTACATTAAGGGCAACTTCTTGACAATATTTACATTGAATTATTCATGATTTTAATTCAGTTGTTATTAGGGCTGTCAACGAATATTCTATATTCGAATAGTGGTTAAAAACAGAAATTCGAATGTGAAAATTAATATTCGAATGTAAAAAAAGTTACAAAATAAAATTTAAAAAAAACGCAGCAGCGGCGCGTCTGTCTGCTTTGAGGGTTGGCGCGCGCCTCAGCGTCACAGCTGACAGTTGACTTGCGTGGAAGATGGCAGAAAGTGCAGAACCCAGCTTGACTGCAGCAGAGAAAGTGATTGTAACCCCAAAAAATCTAAAGAGTGATGTCTGGAAATATTTTGGATTTTGGTCAGTTGATGGTAAACTTGTTGAGCCTACAACTATAGTGTGTAAGCTAGAGTTAGTTTACCATTCAACAACTAGCAACTTGAGGCTACATCTCCATGTTTACCACAGCACAGCTCGCTCGGCGCGTTCAATGTCGGTTCTATACTGTAAAACTTCAATTAATGTTAATATTTGTTTCAATCACTGAATGAAGCCTGCCATATTTGGGACAAGAATCGCGACCTTAAATTGCTTGCACAAAACTCTTGATCAGAACTCAGCATTTGTTTATTGTTGTCGTTCATTTTACACCGCTATGCGCAGAGAGCGCGACGGTGCGGGAGAGAGAGAAAGAAAGAGTGCGTGCGTGCGAGCGAGCGAGAGGCCAAGGTCTGCGGTCTTGGCCATTAGTTAATTTACTTCTTTTTGTGTAAGTAATATGTTGTTAAATATGTTTAAACTTAGATTAGGCCTACCTACAGTATACAAGTAGTTGTATCTCGTTGTATTAATTTGTCTTATTATTGACGTGCCTAATGGGCAACCAGAAATTCGAATATATTCGAATATATGTGTTTTTTAAAGGGAATATTCGAACGTAATTTTTGAGCAATTTTGACAACCCTAGTTGTTATTTATCTTGACATGCTGTGTTTCATCATTTCTTCCACTCAGGCCCACAGAGACGGTGTGCTGCAGCAACTGTTGTGCGTGGAGAATGAGGTCTACGATTACGACCTCATAGTCATCGGGGGCGGCTCCGGGGGTCTGGCCTGCTCAAAGGTGAGAGAGCGACACTCACTCTCACACATGCATTCATAGTCAAACATAGATTATTAACACAGCACATTTTAATCATGTATTGTGGTCTTAAGGAAGGGCATCTTTAATCACAACCAAAACTAAGTAATACATAATTTACATTTCTGGGTGACTAAGTGGAGCTAGTATCATGGTTACTTTTTGGGTTGTGTGGTGTGAACGGCTTCCCTGTGGTTATGCTTGTCTTACAGGAGGCCGCTACTCTTGGGAAGAAGGTTATGGTGCTAGACTATGTGGTGCCAACACCCAAAGGAAACACCTGGGGTTAGTATGATGTGTGTTTGAGAAAGTTACTATTTAATTGTATAGCCGTTTCACAGAGGGCTTCACATACAGTGAGGGAAAAAAAATATTTGATCCCCTGTTGATTTTGTATGTTTGCCCACTGACAAAGAAATGTTCAGTCTATCATTTTAATGGTAGGTTTATTAGAATAGTGAGAGACAGAATAACAACAACAAAATCGAGAAAAATGCATGTCAACATTTTTATAAATTGATTAGCATTTTAATGTGTGAAATAATAATTTGACCCCTCTGCAAAACATGACTTAGTACTTGTTGGCAAAACCCTTGTTGGCAATCACAGAGGTCAAGCCACCAGGTTTGCACACATCTCAGGAAGGATTTTGTCCCACTCTTCTTTGCAGATCTTCTCCAAATCCTTAAGGTTTCGAGGCTGACGTTTGGCAACTCGAACCTTCAGCTCTCGCCACAGATTTTCTATGGGATTAAGGTCTGTAGACTGGCTAGGCCACTGCAGGACCTTAATGTGCTTCTTCTTGAGCCACTCCTTTGTTGCCTTGGCCGTGTGTTTTGGGTCATTGTCATGCTGGAATACCCATCCACGACCCATTTTCAATGCCCTGGCTCAGGGAAGGAGGTTCTCAGCAAAGATTTGACGGTACATGGCCCCTTCCCTTGTAGCTTTGATGCGGTGAAGTTGTCCTGTCCCTTTAGCAGAAAAACAAACCCAAAGCATAATGTTTCCACCTCCGTGTTTGACGGTGGGGATTGTGTTCTTGGGGTCATAGGCAGCTTTCCTCCTCCTCCAAACACAGCGAGTTGAGTTGATGCCAAAGATCTCCAACTCGAACACTTTCACCCAGTTCTCCTCTGAATCATTCAGATGTTCATTGGCAAACGTCAGACGGGTCTGTACATGTGCTTTCTTGAGCAGGGGGACCTTGCGGGCGCTGCAGGATTTCAGTCCTTCACCGGGAAGTGTGTTACCAATTATTTTCTTGGTGACCATGGTCCCAGCTGCCTTGAGATAATTGACAAGATCCTCCTGTGTAGTTCTGGGGTGATTCCTCACCGTTCTCATGATCATTGCAACTCCACGAGGTGAGATCTTACATGGACCCCCAGACTGAGGGAGATTGACAGTTATTTTGTGTTTCTTCCATTTGCTGAGATCTCAGCTTGTTACATGTATAAAATACAACTGGGAGCCAGAAATCTTTCTGATTGAGAGTGGGTCAAATACTTATTTCACTCATTAAAATGCAAATCAGTTGTAAAAAAATTGACATGCATTTTTCTGGAATTGTTTGTTGTTATTCTGTCTCACTATTCAAATAAACCTACCATTAAAATTATAGACTGATAATTTCTTTGTCAGTGGGCAAACGTACAAAATCAGCAGGGGATCAAATTATTTTTTCTCTCACTGTATGCTCATAGAACGCCTCTCAATCAACCTAAATCCTCAGAGAAGACAAGGGAAATCTTCCAGTAAAACTCACTGAAAATTGAAGAATCCATGGGAGGAGAAATTTGGTGAGGGATCCCCTCCTCCAGTGATGGTTGACAGAGGTGCAGACCATAGCCGCTAAACATAGTCATACTATCAAGAGTAGAGAATAAAAATGTACAAATGGATGTTGAAACACAGATATCCAGGGTTCAACTCAGTGCTCTGAGTTGGCAAATGTCAGTTTAAGCAATGGTAGCCACAGGGCTGGGAGTGTGGAATTGGCACAGCATCACAGGACAGCCAGGTAGATGGACAGGAAAGGACCAGGAACTCTGTGTTGTCCATCATAGGAGGCGACTAAGACCCAACATTGACAGACCGTCATAGACCGATGTCCACTTGGTGACTAGGTCCAACTTTGGCTGATCTGTGACCAGGCAGATGTTGACAGCTCGACCACCCCCCCCTCCCTCACACACACCACAGGGGAGGTGTGGAGGGAGGACAGAGAAAAAAGCAGGATTAGAGAATGCAAAGGCACAAATAAGTTAAATTAACAGTATGGGTGAGGTCCCCACCGGTCAACTAGTGGTTGTACGACTTATATTTCGAAGCGGCTTGCTTCCCTGCTTGGCTTCTATCGTATTGTCTAGTTATTCACGGAGAAATGCTCTGAAGTTTCAATCATTTGGATAGTTTTTGAAGATATTACTCAAAATCAAATACTACAAAAAGGAACAACCTAAGAGGACTGAAGCCCAAGGAGAACAGAAGTATTTTGGGCTGCCCTCCAAGACTGACCACAGGCAAGCAAACGTAAGCTTGTTCCCTGTAGAACTATGGCTTGTAATGACTGCAAACAACTTACTCAGAGGATAGTCGAACTGGAGCTAAAAGTCAGAACCCTCTTAGATATCAGAGAGACCGAAGGCTTTATAGATTCCATGCTACCTAGCCCGGAGGCTAAGCTACCTGCCAATGAGCCACCCTTGGAATCAGCTTTCTCTCCACCGGCCGTTGGACCAGATGAGTCATGGCCTGCTCTCGGCGCTAAACCAAAGAGGCCTAGCGCCGCTTCTACCTTCATCAGAGATGGGACTGTCACCAAGGATAAACAGCAAAAAAGCGAGGCAGAAACTCTTCCCGCATCACCTCTCCTCCTGTCACACTCAGAAACAGTTTCGAACCACTGGGAACTTTCTCTCCCTTGTGTGTGGAATCCAAGGCGAAGAGGCACAGGAGTGCTAGCCACGCAGCTAACAAACATGAAGGGCTCAGATCGCCGACACACCATGACGATAGCTACTACACACATGCAAATCCAACACATCATCGTCTGCTGCGACCGGGAGTCCCCCGTTTCACTCCAAGCCCCTCTCGGACCACTCGGGGCGCTGTTCGACCCCCTATCAAGCCTAATCAGACAACAATATCACAGGATTATCAAGACCCAAGGTATGCTAAGACTACCCACAGCCCATCAACACTTAGAGGAGCTAACACTGCTAGCACTATAGAATCTACTGCTAGCACTAACGCAGTGTCTAACCTTGGCCTAGCACAAGGTCCTATCATTGCTAACCCAAATAAGATAAGAACTGGCCCCGCAGCTACTGACAAGGCAAACACAACACCACATATGGCCACTATCTTGATTGGAGATGCCATGACAGCACATGTTAAACTGGCAAAGACAGAAAATATTTGTCTTAGCAACACATCTGTCGAGGAACTGTCGTCAGAGGTACAAACAATCCTCAACAATAAACCAAACAACCCTAAGATTATCATCCACACTGGCTCGTTTGATATCCTACACAAGAAAACTGGCACTGAGATACTTAAAAAACATTTCACCCAGCTACTGAACACACTCAACAGATATCAAGATGTATTCATCAGTGGACCGATTGCATGCTTTCGCAGAGGAAAAGAAGCCTTCAGTCGACTACTATCTTTCAACACATGGTTGGCATCTGTCTGTCTGACACACAAACTGAGATTTATCGACAACTTCAATGTGTTCTGGAACTGTGCAGACCGTTTTCAAGCTGACGGACTCCACCCAAACCGTAGAGGATCTCGACTACTAACAGCAAATATCAATCACGTGCTCCTGACCACAAATCAAGCTTCTCTCCCTATCCCTGTTGTGTCTAAGCTGACTGACGCATCCCAAACAACCTCCCATGGAACAGAACAGAACATTCAAACAGCCTCCTGCAAGGACATGGGCCCTGCACAGATCTGCACCCCCCGGATGAATTCCCTTGTGATGGAACAGCTCAGTGACAGAGACTTTCCCAAAGAAAAGCTACGCTATGACAGCCACCATGCTATTTCATTGGACATACCGGTCATCGTCACAAACAGAAAATGGCATGGTAAAATGCATGGTTACAAACCTGAAACTAGTGTTAGAAGTCACAGAACTATCCATATTCTTCCAACAGATTAATCTACCCCTGTTTTATCTGTTAATACCCCACAGATGAAACTGGCCCTTCTAAATGTTAGATCACTAAATAACAAAACATTTCTAGTTAATGATCTGGTCAAAGAAAACAACTTAGACTGCATCTGTCTAACAGAAACCTGGCTAAACAATGACACGGCAACAGCAACTTTGATAGAAGCGTGTCCGCCCGATTACAGCTTTCACCAAGTTTCTAGGACATAAAAAAAAGGTGGAGGAGTCGCAGCTATTTTCTCCTCTAAACTGTTGTTCAAAATCACTGAGCTAGGTGAATTCACATCATATGAATATCTTGCTATAGAGCTCAAAACCGAATCAATACTTTTTGTTATTATATATCGGCCACCCAAGCACTCGCCAATATTCATACAAGAATTCTCTGAACTATTATCACTATGTGTCACTAGATATGACAAAGTAGTTTTAAACGGAGACTTAAATATCCAAGTAAATAAAAAAGCAGACCCAAGAACTATTGAGCTCTTAAATCTCCTTGACAGTTTCAATCTAACTCAACACATAACAGACCCAACACACCGACACGGAAACACACTAGATCTAGTGATAACAACTGGACTAAATATCAATAATATTTCAATAACTGATCTACCCCTCTCAGACCATCATTATATACTTTTTAATGTGGAAATTATCCTAACAAAAAAGAATTCTTAGTCCATAGAAGATATTTAGACGATACAGCTATGATGACATTTTCTGAACAATTTGCTCTATATGAGCCGACTAACCATGATTGCTCTCTGAATGAAATGGTAGAGAACCTCAATGATGCACTATTATCTGTGTTAGACTCTGTTGCACCACTGAAAACCAAAAAGAAGTGCACAAGCAGAACCTCCCCATGGCTGAGAAATAAAAATGTTAGTGAAACAAAAAGAAAATGCCGTGCAGCAGAGAAAATGGAAGAAAACAAAGATCACTATCCACTACAATATCTACAAAGATACACTAACCACCTATAACAAAACCATCCGTCTAGCAAGGAGAGAATATTTCTCCAACATTATTACAGAAAATGCCAGAAATTCCAGAGTTCTTTTCTCCACCATTGACCAGCTGCTAAACACTGTCCCTGCTCCACCTCCATCCTCAGTAGTTAAATGTGAAGAGCTTGCTTTGTTCTTCAAGAACAAAATAACTTTGATCAGAGCTAGTATTATTAATAGTGGGGTCGAAACTGACATCAGTAGATTCTGCAACATAACCATGAGCACATTTACCTGTATCACACTTAGTGAACTTTCCAAAATTGTCAGCGAATCTAACTCCACAACCTCAGATATTGATCCTATACCCACAACATTCTTTAAGCGAGTGTTTGATAGTGTCTCAGGTCCGGTGCTAGAGATTATAAACACATCCCTTAGAACTGGCGTTTTCCCAGATGCCTTCAAAACAGCTGTTGTAAAGCCCCTATTAAAGAAACCCAAATTGGATAACAGTCTACTTGCAAATTACAGACCAATATCAAACCTTCCATTTATTAGTAAAGTACTGGAAAAGATAGTTTTAGTCCAATTAAAGTCTTTTCTTGAAGAAAATAACATCCTGGAAGTCTCGCAGTCAGGTTTCAGGAAATATCACAGTACTGAAACTGCTCTCACCAAAATAATTAGCGACCTCAGACTAAACTCCATCCATCCATCCATCATCTTCCGCTTGTCCGGGGGTCGGGTCGCGGGGGCAGCAACCTAAGCAGGGAGGCCCAGACTTTCCTCTCCCCGGCCACTTCCACCAGCTCTTCCTGGGGGACCCCGAGGCGTTCCCAGGCCAGCCGAGAGACATAGTCCCTCCAGCGTGTCCTGGGTCTTCCCCGGGGCCTCTTCCCAGTGGGACGTGCCCAGAACACCTCACCAGGGAGGCGTCCAGGAGGCATCCTTATCAGATGCCCGAGCCACCTCAACTGGCCCCTCTCGACGCGGAGGAGCAGCGGTTCTACTCTGAGCCCCTCCCGGATGACCGAGCTTCTCACCCTATCTCTAAGGGAGAGCCCGGACACCCTGCGGAGAAAACACATTTCGGCCGCTTGTATTCGCGATCTCGTTCTTTCGGTCACTACCCACAGTTCGTGACCATAGGTGAGGGTAGGAACGTAGATCGACTGGTAAATAGAGAGCTTCGCCTTTCGACTCAGCTCCTTCTTCACCACAACGAACCGATGCAGAGCCCGCATCACTGCGGACGCCGCACCGATCCGCCTGTCGATCTCGCGCTCCATCCTTCCCTCACTCGTGAACAAGACCCCGAGATACTTGAACTCCTCCGCTTGGGACAAGATCTCCTCCCCGACCCGGAGATTGCACTCCACCTTTTTCCGGTCGATAACCATGGCCTCATATTTGGAGGTGCTGATTCCCATCCCAGCCGCTTCGCATTCGGTTGCGAACCGCTCCAGTGAGAGCTGGAGGTCACGGCCCGATGAAGCCAACAGGACCACATCATCCGCAAAAAGCAGCGACCCGATCCTGAGGTCCCCAAACCGGACCCCCTCAACGCCCTGGCTGCGCCTAGAAATTCTGTCCATATAAGTTATGAACAGAATCGGTGACAAAGGGCAGCCCTGGCGGAGTCCAACCCTCACCGGGAACAAGTTCGACTTACTACCGGCAATGCGGACCAAACTCTGGCACCGGTCGTACAGGGACCGAACAGCCCCGATCAGGGAGTCCGGTACCCCGTACTCCCGGAGCACCCCCCACATGAGCCCTCGAGGGACACGGTCGAACGCCTTTTCCAAATCCACAAAACATGTGTAGACTGGTTGGGCGAACTCCCATGCACCCTCCAGAACCCTGCCGAGGGTATAGAGCTGGTCCACAGTTCCACGGCCAGGACGAAAACCACATTGCTCCTCCTGAATCCAAGGTTCGACAATCCGACGGACCCTCCTCCAGCACCCCTGAATAGACTTTCCCAGGGAGGCTGAGGTGTGATCCCCCTAAAGTTGGAGCACACCCTCCGGTCCCCCTTTTTAAAGAGGGGAACCACCACCCCGGTCTGCCAGTCCAGAGGCACTGTCCCTGATGTCCACGCAATGTTGCAGAGTCGTGCCAACCAAGACAGCCCTACAACATCCAGAGCCTTAAGGAACTCCGGGCGGACCTCATCCACCCCAGGGGCCTTGCCACCGCGGAGCTTTTCAACCACCTCGGCGACCTCAGCCCCAGAGATAGAAGGGCCCCCCCCAATGTCCCCAGACTCTGCCTCCACGTCGGAACGCGTGTTGGTGGGATTAAGGAGGTCTTCAAAGTATTCCTTCCACCGATCCAGGACGTCCCCCATCGAGGTCAGCAGCGCACCATCCCCACCATATACAGCGTTGACAGTGCACTGCTTCCCCCTCCTGAGTCGCCGGATGGTGGCCCAGAACCTTTTCGAAGCCGTTCGGAAGTCATTCTCCATGGCCTCGCCGAACTCCTCCCACGCCCGGGTTTTTGCCTCCGCGACCGCCAAAGCCGCATTCCGCTTGGCCTGCCGGTACACATCAGCTGCCTCTGGAGTCCTACCAGCCAACAAAGTCCGATAGGCCTCCTTCTTCAGCTTGACGGCTTCCCTCACCTCCGGCGTCCACCACCGAGTCCGAGGGTTACCGCCGCGACATGCACCGACCGCCTTGCGTCCGCAGCTCCGGTCAGCCGCCTCAACAATGGAGGCCCGGAACATGGCCCATTCGGACTCAATGTCCCCGGCCTAGTTTTAGTCCAATTAAAGTCTTTTCTTGAAGAAAATAACATCCTGGAAGTCTCGCAGTCAGGTTTCAGGAAATATCACAGTACTGAAACTGCTCTCACCAAAATAATTAGCAACCTCAGACTAAACTCTGATGCAAATAAAGTCTCTATCCTTATCCTGTTAGATCTCAGTGCAGCATTTGATACAATTGATCACGACATCCTAATCAATAGACTGGAAAAGCTTATTAGGTTCACGGATAGTGTATTGAACTGGATGAAATCATATATCACAGGAAGGAAGTTTTATGTTAGTTTAGGTGACCATAGGTCCAAGAAACATGAGAACTGCTACGGGGTTGCTCAAGGAAGCTGCTTAGGTCCATTACTTTTTTCTCTTTATATGTTACCACTCGGCGACATAATCAGAGAACATAACATAGATTTCCATAGCTATGCGGATGACACACAACTATATATATCCACTGAACCCAACGATGCAACGGCCATCAATTCCATTACCAACTGCCTGTTGGCAATAAACAAATGGATGAACGCTAACTTTCTTAAATTAAATGAAGACAAAACCGAAGTCCTACTATGTGGCCCCAAATCCAAAAGAGAGATGCTTATTAAGAATCTTGGAGGTTTAACCCCCTGTCTTAAACCAGAGGTGACGAGTCTCGGTGTAATCCTGGACTCAGATTTGAATTTCAACTCTCACATTAATAAAGTGACCAAAACAGCTTTCTTTCACCTGAGGAATATAGCAAAGGTACGACCATTCATAAACCAAAATGATGCAGAGAAGTTAATTCATGCTTTTATATCCAGCCGGCTGGACTACTGTAACGCACTTTTCACTGGTATTCCCAAGAAAACCACTGAAAGACTACAGCTCATTCAAAATTCTGCAGCTAGATTATTAACCAAAACTAAAAGGAGAGAACACATTAGTCCTGTCCTAGCTACTTTACACTGGCTCCCTGTTACCTTCAGAATTGACTTTAAGGTCCTTTTCCTCACATACAAAGCTCTACACGGACAAGGACATAGCTACATTGCTAACTCCTTTATAAACTACACACCAGCTAGAACACTGCGATCATCAAATGCAGGCCTATTAGAGGTCACCAGAAGCAGTCATAAGAAGATTGGTGATTCGGCCTTTGTCAATTACGCCCCAAAACTATGGAACAAATTACCCATAAATATTAGGGAAGCAAACACTCTAGACATTTTTAAAAGACAGCTTAAAACCTACCTTTTTACCGAAAAATTTAAGTAATTTTATCTCAAAAGGTTTTTCCTACTTTTAATAATTATATTATTGTTACTTTTAAGATGCATGTTTAAAGTTGGTTTCTCTCTTGAACCGAGATCTTATTGGGATTTTTATTTTTGTTTGAATTGTTTATCACTTGTATTATTGTTTTTTTTGATTTTATGTAAAGCACCTTGAGCTGCAATTCTTGTATGAAATGTGCTATATAAATAAAGTCTTACTTACTTACTTATAGCCCGGTTTTAGAACCAAAAAATGGCTTTGTCCCAAGATCTCTACAGACCGTGCAGCTAATTTAATGCTCAACACTTGAACGGGGGCTTATTACTTGAAAGATGAATTATTTCTACTGTGTCGTCTCAGTTACACTATCAGGGCTTGCAGTGTTTCAGACAGAAATGACATGCCGTCGTGTAAATAACATAAGGACATTTAGTTTGTTTAATAAAAGAGCAAGCTATAGACCTGTTTTATAGGAAAGGTAACCTTACATGACTTATTTTGTGATGGGGCGTGATATATATATATTTATTTTTATTTTATTGTTATTAACTTGACATTCCAGGGGGGGGGGGTGAAATATTATATACAGCTAGCAAACTAACGCTAGCATCGCTAACGACATTGGCTAATTCAACTTCGGTAGTGTAACCAAGCTCATTCTAGGTTCGTTTTAGATATTTTTTACGGTCGTGTGGACAATAAGACATGGACGCGGTCTCTTTTCACAACTTGTATTTTCCCACTGCTCTTCTTGACATCGCCATTCGAACAGCCCTCACTGACTTCACGTAATGCTTATGTCAGCATCATGCCTACGGCAACTCCCGAGGGACAAAACACCCTTGTCTGTTGAACATCGAAAGGTCTGCTACAGTAGGCTAAAAAAGAGCTTAAACTTCATCAATATTTTAATTCATAATCATGTGCTGGAGTACAACACCCGACAACAAATTATCATCGTCCAAACACTTAGACTTTTCTGTACGCACGTTTTCCAGTGAATCGATACATTTTTACTAACTGTGTGTGTTATGACTAGGTTTGGGGGGAACGTGTGTGAACGTGGGCTGTATCCCCAAGAAGTTGATGCACCAAACAGCCCTGCTAGGAACAGCCTTGCAGGATGCTCGCAAGTTTGGCTGGGAGTACGAGGATATTGGTGAGTGGGGGTGGCGAAGGGGGGTTTAACATCCAGGGTTTAAACCAAGGTCATCTAGAAATGCTATTGCATCACAATAGCATTTCAAATCCAAGGTCTTCTTGTCAAGTCAACGCTTTGAAAAGCTATCGCTTTTTCTATAGATTTAAAACCAACGTTCATGTTAAGTGTAACTCAGCTTAATCTCAGGCAATACTTTGGTTTTGAGCTGTCAGTAGCAATTAATGATGAGAACCCTGTTGTTCCAGTCAAGCACAACTGGGAGACTATGAAGACTTCTATAAACAACTATATCGGTTCCCTGAACTGGGGCTACAGAGTAGCGCTGCGTGACAAGAACGTCAACTACGCCAACTCCTACGCTGAATTCATTGAACCACACAAAATCAAGGTTGTCCATCTTGCATTTTTACATTATCCTATGTGTTCACAAAGTGTTTGTCTCAGTAATGTTTTTACTTAATGTACTTAATTGTTACAATGTGTCACTAATTTACACTAAATTGAAACAAAGCCAAATAGTTCATATTTAAAGGAAACAAGTTTCTAATCTTTATATCTCTATAATTTGGATGCATCTAACCTTGGACTGACTCATTCCTGTGTAGGCAACCAACAAGCGAGGGAAAGAGACCTTCCACACAGGAGCTAGTTTTGTCATTGCCACAGGAGAGAGACCTCGCTACCTGGGTATCCCTGGAGACAAGGAGTATTGCATCACCAGGTTTGCCTCCCCCTTACACACTCACACTGAAAAAAATACTACACACCCACTTCAGGACTTTGTAGCGTGGAATTGGCACAGCATCACAGGACAGCCAGGTAGATGGACAGGAAAGGACCAGGAACTCTGTGTTGTCCATCATAGGAGGCCGATGTCCTCTTGGCGACTAAGTACAACATTGTCAGACTGTAATAGACCGATTTCCACTTGGTGACTAGGTCCAACTTTGGCTGACAACACCCACTTCAGGACGTTGTACGCGCAAAATTCTGCTTTTTCAATTCTGAAGGAAAAAGTCTTCTTGTTATTTACTTATCACAAATGAGCTTTTATAAACCACCAAAGCTTGGAGATTGTTATTGGTTTAGTAAGATTTGGATAGCTAACCATTTGAACAACGGGGACAAACAATGGAACAAAAGAAAAGAGGGGAGAGAATCAGGCATCATCTGAATAACTGGAATCTTGTGGTGAACTTATGAGAGTCAGTTCACATGTATTCTAATCAAACACAGTGTAAATTACATACCAATTTTTCACAAGTGAGAAATAGCTAGTCGCATTTCCTTTGTCGGTGTGTTGAAGCAGGTCGAAGCGGGTCCGTAGTTAAACGTGTCCGTGTAGTGAGATCAAAAGTTATTTTGTCAAAGATTTATTTAAATCCAGCAGTGAGATACTTCCTTTGTCTAGAATTTATTGAGCAGTGTTGTACAGACACTAGCCAAATTAATCCATAGGAGAAGCATTAGCGACGTTTGTCGCTAGTTTTTATAATCTAAAAGTGGGAATGTCTTGCTGCGGGTAAAACAATTGATTGGTCATTTATTGGCTTCGGTGTGTCCAAGGTGGTTCACAGATAAGTGTGAACTGGAATACAATTTTAGGATTGTGGCCTTGCATATACTTCATAATCTATCTACACAACATTGATAAATGGTTTATTTAGTAGATTACAATAAATTGGGTACCAAGGTTGACAGTTTTATTGTAACATGAAAGGAAGTTACATGAAAACATCAAATACATCACACAGAAAAGATAGCACACTCACACAAATCCTTATCATCCCTTAAGTGTCTTTCAGCAGTGTAGTCCTTGAGAAATGTTTTGTAAATCCACAACATTCATTTTTTGGATAATTCCTTTGTCCTGGCTAGCAGAGTCTGAGAAGTTTTTGGCCATCTCTCTGCAACCCGCTGTGGAGTGAGAGATGGCAAGTCTGGCATTGCTCCTCTGGGCTAGGATATGTGACATACCTATACATAACATAACAATACCTATACATAACATAACAACAACCTAACATATATTCATTATTTATTTTCCCACTCTAACTAGTCCCTCAATTTAGACAGTCTTGGTGTCCTCAATTTTGGCACTACATAGACAGTCTTGGTGTCCAAACAGCTGGAAGGTTCTGTTGCACGATTTAGACATAATTTAAGTTGTTGTGGCTAATAGTGAAGCTAACAGTAGCTAACTAGCTAGCCACAGTCACAAACATCATTAACGTCACAAACCTGTGTGCGAATACCTACAGTAGAACATCAGTTCAGTAGCTCGTTAGCTTCTGGGAGATGGTTAGCTAACTAAAACTGCAAAAAGACAGCTGCAGAAATGCCATGGGCAAAGGCCGGGTGATCTTAACCTCTTATGTAGCTAGCCACGTTTCCAGGTTGTGATATCAACACCCTGTTTTTTCACCCTTCGTACTGGTTAGCTATATCAATCCCACACAGCAGTAGCTAGTTAGCTTAGCTGTATAGGTTACTTACCGGTCTGGGGGTCAGGTCTGAGCTTGGATCAAAACGGAGCACAGCCGGCTTTTCCAGGTGAGCAAATTTGTACATTATGCCTGCTTGGGTGTGCTCTCCTGTAGCCGTGATGTCCAGTTCCCCAAAGCAACGGATGACGTATGTTAGCTAGCTAGCTTCCGGGAGGTACTGTACCTCAGTGGTAGGTAGAACAAATCACTACGATTAGTCGTCCTCGTTAAGGTGAGCATAAATAATGGTTACATTATACCTTCAAGAATGGGCCCTACAGTAGCTGATATCCTGTTACTAACAGTGTTAGCTAGTTGTCCAAAACACTGGGTCTATCAGCTGGTAGCCAGCTACTAGCTACAAGCCATATAGCTAGATAAATACTTTGTCATCTTTGTTGTCCATGTCTTCGTTGCTCAGCTAGAATTGTAGTGGACATTGATTATTAAAGCAATAAACCACTAGAGGGCCATCAAGTCCTGGAGAGCAATCGATGCCATCCATCATCCAAACGATTGGAGTGGATACAGGGCTCTAGAGTGCGACCAATTTGGTCGCATAATTTGTACGGGTGCGACTAAAATTTTTACTAGGTCGCACCGGTGCACCTAACCTCCTCGCATCCGCTGCCTCTCCAGGAATGAAGCGTTTGTTTCTTCTTTGACGGAACTCGCACTCATGGTTGGATCATATCGTGGTCTAAACTAATCAGTGACAGAGATGGGGTGGGTCTTTGCCTCTGATTGGTTGTGGTCCAGATATTCCTGTAGGCCTACACTGCTCCGTGCTGTGTGATTGAAATTACGACCTGAGCACCAGTTATGGCAGACCTGGGCATTGTACGGCCCGCGGGCCACAACCGGCCCACAGGCTGTTCCAATCCGGCCCGCGTGAGGTAAATCAAAAATTAAAAATAAATAAATGTGTTGAGCGGTTGTAAATATGTAGTCCTGAAACACTAGTAATCAGGCAATTTACATATGTGCGCTTGCGCAACCTCACCGACAGGAGAGTTAGGTGGTTAGCCCTCGAAAATGAAAAACGAAAGGTTGATACAGAATGTAGAGTTTTTAACAAGACATGGACTTCTAAGTATCTGTTTACTGAGGTCAAAGCTGTGTTCTTAGTTTTGGAGAACAGGTCGCTGTGTTGAAGGATTACAATTTTAATCGGCACTAAGGGAAAAAAACTAATGCGGACATAATAAGAACTTGACTGATTCAGTGGGCGCGGGCTGATGGTTTGCTAGTTAAATTGCACACTCGGATCATCACCTGTCAGCTGTCCTTCGCATATCCACCTCAGACATTCAGCCAGATTTCGATGCACTTGTTCAAGCCCACTGGATTCCTCTCACATAACAAAATGAACTGCAAAAAAGTATAGCTTTTTGTATAAAGTTGATCAATTGCATATCTTTAACATACTGCAAAACAACTTTTCAGTGTTGGTGAAGATTAACTAGTTACAAATAAAATGAAACACTGATGTAATGATTATTTTAGTTTTTACTGTTACTTCGATAGTCTTTTCCTAGTTGACCAACATGTAAAATATTTATATAAATATTTACAGCTAATCAAAATATATACTTTACTGCTTTTTACAATGGGGGAAAATGAATAGTGAGCAGAATTAAGTTCAAGTTATCGTTGATGCGGCCCTCCAACACATTTCAGGTTTCTCATGTGGCACCTTGTCAAAATTAATTGCCCACCCCTGAGTTACGGAGCTGGGCCATGGAGCTAACCCATGGAGCTAGGATGTTGATGCTAGGGAGAGTGTGGCAAGCTGGTTTAGCCAAGGCCAAAGGGCAAGAAAGCCAAATTACAGGTGTTGGCCATCTGAAGGGCATGCGACAGCAAGGGGGGACCCGCTATAAGACTTTGAGCCATGAAATGTTAGGTCTCAGTTCAGGGAAACACTTTTAAACAGTAGCACTTTCCATTTTAAAATGTTTTATTTTGCTTGCAATGTTTTAGTTTGGCAGCTCAGTGAAGCACTTAAAATATTTTTATATACAGTTTAATTGTGCGTCAAATAAAACCAATATTTACCTACACTTTATTCTTGTTTAAGGTCATTTACATAATATATATGAATGTATATGGAGCGTGATAAAAAGGTGACCTTGAAATTGTGGCGACGCAAGGAAAAATTTGGGTGCACCTAAATTTTGTGCTGGTGCACCTAAATAAAAAAGTTAGGCGCACCAGTGCAACCAAGGGAAAAAGTTAGTCTGGAGCCCTGGGATACTATAGATGACCCATATAGTGATTTTGACAGAACCAAGTTTCCTTCTGCTACCTAGTCTAGGTATGAACAAATTACTTTCTTGACAATAGGATTAGGGTTAGAGTGTACCCTTCACATACGCATTGTTTTTAAATCTCTGACAAACTTTATGTACGTAATTTTGTTTTGAGGAACTTGAAAAGAACCAGCCATAACAAATAATCTAAAAGTCTGGTTCAACCTGTGTACTGTGCGTATATGTACTTTGTGTTCTTGCAAAACCCTCTTGTCAAAATGTACACATCCCTTTCTACCCTCTCAGCGACGATCTGTTCTCCCTGTCCTACTGCCCTGGTAAGACCCTGGTCATCGGGGCGTCCTACGTGGCGCTGGAATGTGGCGGCTTCCTTGCTGGCCTGGGCCTGGACGTCACCATCATGGTACGTTCCATCTTGCTAAGGGGCTTTGACCAGGACATGGCCAACCGCGCCGGCGAGCACATGGAGGAGCACGGCGTCAAATTCCTCCGGAAATACGTCCCAGTCAAGGTGAGGGATTGGATAGGTTGATGGATAGATTTATGATTTATGTATGCATTAATTTACAGATGGTGATGAATAGATGGATGTTTGAAAAGATATATGGGTGAATGTATGGCAGAGTGGAAGGATTGATGTATGGAGAGATGGACAGTAGCAGTGGACAGTATCCGGTAGGGTTGGGTATCGTTTTAATTTGATGGATTCCGATTCTGGTTTTCATATTCGGTTCTTATCCAATCTTGGTTACGTTTACATTTATTCACTTAGCAGACACTTTTATCCAAAGCGACTTCCAAGAAAGAACTTTACAAAAGTGCATAGGTCACTGATCATAACAACGAGATAGCCCCAAAACATTGCGGGTAGCCAAAACATGAAGCATACATTGTGAATGCCAAATAAGTTGCAAATAAGTGCCAAAGGGAAGATCCATAAGAGCATGTAGTTAAACAAGTTACAATTAAACAACATGAACCTCAAAAGTGCAAGAGTGTACCTATAGAAAAGCAAGCAACAACTAGAGAGGGTACCATTTCTGGGGAAATTGTAGGGTGTGCTTGCTTGCGTCGGTTAGACAGGGGTCCGTTTTTGAATGACATTTTTACAACTGATTTCTGTATATTTTATATGAAAATGCATAGTTATTATTTATAAAGATTAAATAGATTTAAAAGATTTTTTTTTTGCTGCTCATTTACAACTGAAAATACGAGTGAAGTGTAGAATGAAATAGATGTCTTCTCATTTTCCCTGCAAGAGGCAGCCTCATCGTTGAATCAAAACGAATACATTTGGCAGACCGGTGTAAAAATTGACCTAATCTCTATGATTTAAACGTCATTTTAAGTTTTTCCCTTCTCGTGATATTTTCAGGCATGTAGCGTACTCATTGCATTCAATCATTAATAAAGAACCCCCTTTGAAGATTATTCTACGACGTTACCCGGCAGTAGAAGATGGAATCGCGATGCAAACAGTACCATCTGCTAACTGAAAATATGCCCCCCAAAATGTAAATAAGCTTGACATTTATTTAGTGGAAAATCGCTCATTCATAAAAAGCTCACTGGTAGCGACCATTGTCAGTAACAACGCAAAATGCGATATAGCCCTGTGTGGAGAAGCTGCCCCGGTAAGTTGTACTACTACGGTACAGTACTAGTAGACTACTGCTGTGTTCGTCTTGGTAGCGATTGCGTTGGTTGAATTGGATTTAACGTTCCGTTGTATGGTTTAGGCTGAAATTAATTATTTTCATGAACAGATTGACAACGTTTAGGCTGTGGCAATGAAGTTCAGGTTAGTAGTTAGATAGACTTTTGATTTAAGTAAGGAGAGTGCCGAACATGTTCTGTCGCCGTTTGACTTCCTAAACAGCTGTGTACTCTAGATGTTTTTGTAGTGTGTCTCGCGTAAGCTACAGCGTTGCAGTTAGCTACACTGGTTTGAAACCACAGGTAATGGTAATTTCATCAACAAATTGTTTACTAATGTCAGAATAAATCCTACAACGAAAATGTATATGTGAGGAATGTGTACTTTAACGATTGAAAACAGATACATTATAGACCACTGTAGTATGTGTTGCCCGGGCAACACAGGCTATAATGTCATGATGCTAATACTTCAGTGAAATAGTAGACTACTGTTTCCGAAAGTAGATGTACTTCCTTAATAATATCAGCTTATATTGTAGTTACATTACACATCATAATTGTGTGTCATATCACAAAGTAAAATGAGTAAATAGTTATCACCCTGGCCTCTTTGCTTGTGGCGTTTCTGCAGCTGCCTTGCAGTAAAGCTATAGTTAGCCTAGCTATCCCTTAACAGATGCGAAACGAATGTTCTGCCAAAGGTAGTCACGCGTGTTTTCGTGACGTTAGTGACGTTAGTAACGTCAGTGACTGTGGCTAGCAAATTAGCTGCCTTGCAGTAAAGCTATAGTTAGCCTAGCTATCCCCCAAGTTAACAGATACGAAACGAATGTTCTGCCAAAGGTAGTCACGCGTGTTTTCGTGACGTAGTGACGTTAGTAACGTCAGTGACTGTGGCTAGCAAATTAGCCACCGTTAGCTTCACTTTTCGCCACAAAAACTTAACTTCAGCCTAAACCATGCAACGGAACGTAAATCCCAATAGAAGCAACTCAATCTCTACCAAGACGAAACTTTTGACACCTAGGTTGTCTAGGTAGGCCAAATATTGACTGAGTTTTAGGGGGGCAAAAAGAAATAAAAATAATAATAATAATAATAATAATATATATGTGAGAGAACAAAGGTTGTGCTCTCGCCGAAGGCTTGAGCACACCCAATAATATATTTTACAGCGAGTACAAGAATTTCAAATCAGTTACATCTAACCAACAAGAGCAACAAGTCCCTCAATAAGAGTCATTATGTTCCTGGAGGAAACTAACATCAGGTCCAGCAAATTATTCCTAAGTACCGTTGTACTCCCGGTCTCTGATGGAGGTGGGGAGTTGATTCCACCATTGGGGGGCCAGGCAGGAGAAGAGCTTGTGTTGGGACCGGGCGCTCTTGAGTGGTGGGACCACCAGACGGTTGTCAGAAGAAGACCCTAGGTGGCGGGTGGGGGTGTAAGGCTGGAGGAGCGACTCGATGTCGTCGGGTGCAGTCCCGTTCACCGCTCGGAAGGTCAGTACCAGGGTCTTGAATCTGATACGGGCCATGATGGGAACCCAATGGAGGGAGATGATGAGCGGGGTAACATGGGAGCGTCTGGGTAGATTGAAGACCAGGCGGGCTGCTGCGTTCTGAATCCTCTGAAGAGGGCGGGTTAAACATGCTGGGAGACCGGCGAGAAGCGAGTTGCAGTAGTCCAACTTGGAGAGGACAAGTTCTTGGACTAGGGCTGTCAAAATTGCTCAAAAATGACGTTCGAATATTCCCTTTAAAAAAAACACATGTATTCGAATATATTCGAATTTTTGGTTGCCCATTAGGCACGTCAATAACAGGACAAATTAATACAACGAGTTACAACTACTTGTATACTGTAGGTAGGCCTAATTTATTTAAGTTTAAACATATTTAACAACATATTACCTACACAAAAAGAAGTAAATTAACTAATGGCCAAGACCGCAGACCTTGGCCTCTCGCTCGCACGCACGCACTCTTTCTTTCTCTCTCTCCCGCACCGTCGCGCTCTCTGCGCATAGCGGTGTAAAATGAACGACAACAATAAACAAATGCTGAGTTCTGATCAAGAACTCATTTGTGCAAGCAATTTAAGGTCGCGATTCTTGTCCCAAATATGGCAGGCTTCATTCAGTGATTGAAACAAATATTAACATTAATTGAAGTTTTACAGTATAGAACCGATATTGAACGCGCCGAGCGAGCTGTGCTGTGGTAAACATGACTTAAGTTTATTTGCAGGTCGCCCCAATGTGCGTAGTGTCTGACCGTGCTGTTATCAACTACCAATGTGAACATTGCTGATACAGCTATCTAGCTAATCTACGATTGGAACACACACGGCTATCTAACTCCTACGTTCATCAAGACTCAACTGTTTTCTAACATCTTAGGTCAGAAGCTGGAGTCGCCAGAAGATTGTCTGTGGTGACAGCTACGCTCTAATCCTCAACATGCATCCATTCATTTCTATTGGCCATATTTAGCCACAAATTATCTTGGAGCTCTCCAAAAAATTTGAATTTTGCCTTTTCTGTGCACCACTTTGCCATTTTTTGTTTCATTTTGTTGGCCGATCATTTAATGGAGGCAGTAAGCTAGAAACCTTTTGGCTTTAGCCTAAATTTGAGCTGTAAAGTCAACCAATCAGCTTGTAGCCATGTGAAATGTTCAACCAGGGAAGTACAAACGACAGTGTGGAAGAAACCTCTTGCAAATAATCATTTTTATCTACAGAGAAATTCCACCAAGGGATTGTAATATCCATCGTAATAAAGTTAGGAATCGAAATGCGCGTCTTATCAAATCCATGGTTCTTGGAAATGTTGAACTGTTCCTAAAATGGAACTTGTTCTCGATACCCAAACTTAGTATTTGGGGATGACGTTGAATTGGATTTTGCCATATTGTGGATATCATGATAAATGTATGAAATTTGCCTCTCCTTTTCTGTCCTAATGTCAGTTGAATGAGAAAGCTGGGCATCTTCCTCTATGTTGCACACATGCTACTAGCCTGTAAATCTCAACAAACCAGCATGGGCAAAAGCAGACATAGGAATTGCATTGAAATACACTGCACAATATGTAAAAATAAGGACAAATGTGGGGATAAATAGTTGCATTTTCAATCCTTTTTCTGAATGAATGGAAAAAGTTTTACAGTTTTAACAGCTTTGTAAATATACGTAAACACTAATTTACGTTTAAGAACATGACTGGATCAATGCTCACATTCTGTTGAGGATCTAGTAAGCTTGAGACATAACCTTGGAGTCAGGTGGCTGAGCGGTTAGGGAATCGGGCTAGTAATCAGAAGGTTGCTTGTTTGATTCCCGGCCGTGCTAAATGACGTTGTGTCCTTGGGCAAGGCACTTCACCCTACTTGCCTCGGGGGAATGTCCCTGTACTTACTGTAAGTCGCTCTGGATAAGAGCGTCTGCTAAATGACGTAATGTAATGTAAATGTAAGCTCCTAATTTCTGGCCCCCAAAGTACACAACTTTTTATGTTGTTTTGAAATGCTCGGCAACCATTGCAATAACACATTTTAAAATGTTGCCTTTGAGTATGAATTAGCCTAAATATCTTTGTGACCGACAACATTTTTGCAGTCTGTTTGCCACCCAGACATGTCGAGTGACGTAATATGAACCAGCCTTCATGGACAAGTGAGAGCCACAGGGTCAAGCCATACAGAGGCTCAAGACGCACTTGTTCCGGGAGTACAACGGTACTTAGGAATGGTTTGCTTGACCCGATGTTAGTTTCCTCAAGGATCACAATGACTCTTGCTCAGAGACTTGTTGCTCTTGTGGTTAGTGGTAACTGATTTAAATTTTTTGTACTCGCTGTGATATATTGTTTTTATTATTGTTGCTTGTTTTGTTTTTTTTCACAGGTACACTTGCACGTATAGCGGTTCATGTTGTTTAATTGTAACTTGTTTAACTTAACTTCTGGTTCTTCCCTTTGGCACTTACTTTGGTTGTTCATAATGTGTGCTTCATGTTTTGGCCACTGTTTTTGTGGCTATCTTGTTGTTATGATCAGTGACCTATGCACTTTGTAAAGCTCTCTCTTGGAAGTCGCTTTGGATAAAAGCGTCTGCTAAATGAATAAATGTAAATGTAAATACAGACTGTCTGGTTAATAGAACTAGAGACTGAAGCTTCAAGAAGTTAGTTTGGAAAGGTGACAGTTTACATTTTGAATTAGCTTAATGTGCTTTGAAAAAAGCACTTATTTTGTGTGGGAATACTGAGCTGGACTAAGTATGATTTTTCTGAAATAACGGTTTAATAGTTATTCCGGGGGAAATCATGGAATTACATAACAGAAACTATAATAAAACATGTATCAGAAAATCAACTGTATTTGCTGATGTATTTAAAGGTTTTTAATTTCACCCTAATGATACTTCCCTTCATTAACAACTGACGCAAATGGTACTGTTACTTTCGTTGTAATCTATTCATCGAGTTCTCCTAGTTAAATTTCTAAAGTTCTTTAGTTAAATCAATGAATTTAATTCCTTGTGTGAATACTGTCATGCTTACATGACAAAATGTGAAACGCTTCAAACAATTTTTGTTGAGCCTCATTGGAGCTGGGAATTCCAGGATGTTATCCTATGGTGTTCAACTTCAGGGAAAGTTTAAGTTGCTTGCTACTTTAGTGGCTGTGTCTGTGTGTGTATTTGCATAAAGTGGGATCCTACATCTGCATTGTGTATTCTCACATATGCCTTATTAGTTAGTTTAGGAAACAGAAATATGACAAATTTACGTCTCATTTACACATTAAATTACACACTAGACAGTACACCAGTATAACTGCAGTGATGGTAAGTGACAGCTACAGTACACATTTTTAAGTTGTAAAGTACACATTTTCCTCTTGTAAGACACAAAACAAGAGTTGTCAAAATCTGCAACGCACAGTGTTGGTAAAAATCTTTTGAGAAAGATTCAAGACGTGATGAGTGCCTAGGATAGATTCAGGGAGGAGGTTGATTGAGATTTGGGCTCAGTACAGAGACACTATTCTGAAGACATACAGTAGTTGATCATTTTGATCAGTACAGTAAGGCTAATATGCTAGCATAAGGTATTCCTGCATAAGGTGTTCATGCATTTGCCAAACTAGTGCACAGTGCCCTGGATGATGAGACACACACTGCACATCCTTGTGTGCTGATATGGACACTTGCAAAATGTGAACTTTGCACAGTACCTAGTAGGGGTGGAACGGTACACTGAAGTCACGGTTCGGTTCATACCGCGGTTCAGACATCACGGTTCGGTACGAGTTCGGTACAATGGAGGGAAAAGCAAAACAAAAATGCAGAAGCAGGGCTCCAGACTAACTACTGTACATGCAAGTCTTAGCTAAATGTATGATGCGCTTGTCGATCAGTCCTCCTACACGATAGGCTACTTGCTGAGCAACAGCGCAAACACAGGCAGGGATACAGTAGCAGCAACGCTAGTGCTAAATAAGTATTAAGACATGTTCGTAGTCTAGATATAGAGAAAAATAGCCTAAACTTTCCTAGACTTTTAGCTGCGGTACTAATGCTGAGGGCTCGCTGATATCGCTGTCTTACTAGAACGTGCATTTAGTCATTTATTTAGCAGACGCTCTTATCCAAAGCGTCGTATCTATGAGTCGTTGCTAACGTGTGCTGACGTTGTGCACACCCAATAAATTCCAAATTTGTAGGTCGCACATGCGTAGTACTTGTAAAAAATGCTCGCACTGTCTCAAAAACTGTCTGGAGCCCTGAGAACTTGAAGCCAATTTTTTTTTATTGGTTATGTCTCAGGCTGTATCACCTAGTCTCTCCCTCCCAGTCTCTCCCCTGAGTACATTTTAGGACATCCTCAGATCTCAGACTCAATTCTCATTCTCAAACGAAAAGGCGTCAGGTCTCAGACCAAAAGTCGTCAGACTCAGGCGAAACGGCTTCAGTCTCAGAAAAACCTTTGTCATTCTCAGACAAAACGCCGTCAAACCAAACTGTGTCAGAAAAACCTCTGTCATTATCAGGATAAGGAGTCCATTTCTTTTTTGTATTACCACATTACAGTTAAATGTATTTATACCACGGCTTTCTGTGGTGAACATAAACTGTCCATATTTCTGATGGGTGAAGTTAAATAAAAAATGTGGTCCATCATCTCCTATAACATAAAAGAAAATAACAATCTGTGCTTAATAGAGGCAGTGTATATGGTCTATCACAACACAATGTACCTCTTAAAGGTAGTTTCATTGTATTTTTTAGTTTTTTTCTGAAACACAAGTTTGTCCACACTTTCACTAGTGAGGGTAGATCTTGTGGCAGTGACTATGTCACCTACGGTTGAAAAAACCCTCTCACTTGGGACGGAGGTGGCAGGTACTGCCAGGTAGCATTAGTCCAACTTGGCTAGATGTGGAAATATTGTTTCATTGGACTTCCACTAGCCAAGCGGGTCGGATTCCACAGAAGTGCTTTCCTTGGCTATGTAGGCATATACTGCCTCCTTCACCTTCTGCTGTAAATCAGGATGGTTCCTCTGACCAGTTGCAAAGAGGGAGCCAAAGACTTCTGCCATGGCTGACTTCTTTGGAGGAGGTGGGGAGGATGATGTCTCACTCTGGCATCTCTGGTAAGGAAGTAGCCTGTGATGTTGATGGCCTGTCCTGTGTTGTCTGTGGTCTCAGTCTGCAAAGACAACAGTAAATGATTGGGTTTTATGAGTGAACACTGTAACAACAATATGTTCAGTAAAGACATGACAGAAGTGAGGAAAAATCTGTCAAATAAAAAACAACCTTAACATTAAATACATACCTGCTCTGTTCTGCTGAGAACTTCTTCCAAGACGTTCTGGTGACAGGCACCATCCAAGTGAGGGAGCGATTTGAACCTGGGGTCCAATGCAGTGCATTTATTAAAGAAATCCTGGAGATCTGGGTCAATGTATCGGATTTGCATGTTCTCTCTGATGGCATGCTTAATTTCTCTGACGATGGGAGTATCGTCATCATTTCGTTCCATAGACTTCATTATCATTGTTTTGAGTGGTAGGATCATTGAAACCGACGGTGTTGTTTCAGTGCTCAAAATTGTAGTGATGGTCTTCAAAGGTTTCATGATCTTAATCACACTCTCTGCGAAGCTCACCTCCTGATCTGACAGATGTGAGGCGTCCTTGTTCTTTACTGACTTGTCTGTTAATGCAGAGTAAATGGCAACTTGCTGTTCCAGATAGCGCTCGACCATTTTGTAGCTGGAGTTCCAGCGTGTCGACACATCATGTATGAGGTGAGGTGTTTTGGCAAGTCGAGGATCACCTGTTTACACTACAAAACATACGCAGCCGTCGTGCTACGATGGGAAAAAGTAACACTCTTTCTGATTTTTCGAGATACCTGGTTGACTGCCAGTGCTTTTTGTGCGGCTAAATTTAGGGTATGGGCAAAGCATGCTACATGCGGACCCAGCCCTGCTTCTTTGACGGCATTAACAATGTTTTTTGCATTGTTTGTGGTCACTGAAATAGTTGTTCCAGGCCTCTCTAGTTTCCACTCTGCCACAACCTCCTGTAGCTTCTCAGCTAGATGAGTGCTTGTGTGCTGCTCATACAGGGGCCGTGTCTGTAGAACAGACGCTTTCATTTCCCACTCAGAGTCAATAAAATGAGCAGTCAACGTGAGATAGCTTTCCGTAGCACAAAGTCCAACCATCAGTCGTTAGTGAAATGGAGGGTGCAGCTGACAACTCGTGCTCCATCAACGTCCGTGTTTGGTTGTATATGGAAGGGACTACAGTTTGCCTCATGTGGATGCCTCGTGTGGCTTGTTGTAACGAGGTTCGAGTACATGCAGCAAATACTTGAAACCAGGTTCCTCTACTAGCGAATACGGGCGCATTGAAGATGTCATGTACATTCCAATTGCTTCAGTGATTTTTTTGGCCGTATTGGTGTCTGAATCTAAAGGCTGGCTAAGCACTGTAGGGAGGAGAAGTTGGACATTTATTTTTTTGCCTCGTTCCTGTGATTGGCACACCTGTGTGATGGCGTCGGATATGCGTTAGCATGTTTGAGGTATTTCCACTCACATACCCCACAACTGCTGAACAACGCCGACACGAAGTCCTTGTCCTATCCACCACTCTCTCGCCTGTACTAGTGTAAGTGACTGGGAAACCGAAGTTTTCCCAAACCTGTGTCGCCACCAATCGCCATATTCGTCTTTAGTGCTGCTGCTGCTGGTAGCTATCTCTGACTCACTCAGGCACAGCTCGGCTACACAGGTGGCGGCGCCAATCAAAGTTTCAGAGCTAAGGCAGGGCTACAGATTAGGTGTCCCTAAAGAACACAAGTATTTAACAGAAGTTCCGCATTACATTAATTAATTTGCACGCAAGTTTGATTTATTTTTATACCGTGTATTCTCTGTGTAAATTCATGCACAGAACCGTGACGCCCGTACCGTTCGGTTCAATACGAATACATGTACCGTTCCACCCCTAGTACCTAGTTTTTGAGCTAATCATTCCACAAAAACACACACACACACACAGGTTCCTTGCATTATAGTGTAGATTAAATATGCAAAATGTGCAACAGTGGAGAAAATGCATTTTCAATCGAAACAATAGAGCATAAGGGAAAATTTGGCTGCAAGATACCACTTTGGGTGCCCCAGCCCCTCCCCCACTCTTGTCACTGAGGGTCAGGCACTGCTGCTGTCACTTGCTAGCTAACCTTCACTGAGGGGCTTGTTTAAATGTGCCATAATTGAAAAAAGGTTTAATTTTTCTGTATGTTTGAGATCACACAATACAGGTATATAATGGTCATTTTACCCACCAATCGTTAACTTGTAAAATCCAACTTTTGAAATCCTAAATTAAACAGTTATATATGAGACGTTTATTATTTTAACTACTGAAAACTGATCTATCACAGACTAACTATCATATTACTGTCTTACTAAATGAATATAGTGGAAACACTGGACTGTATAGTGAAAGCATGAGGATAGATGAGGTTCCTGAAAAAGGGATACATGATGACTAGGAAGTATAGTGGGACAGAGATGGTGAGAGAAATAAAGAGAGATAATGTTGGGACAAGAGGCTAGTAGAGGGAAGGACTTTTGAGTGTTCGTCAGCAGTGCACCGTTCCATTTTTTTTTTGTCACTTCATGGCTTGGAAATGCCAAGGAAAAAGGTCTGTTTTTAGCCACGAGGAAAGATATTCTTCTTACTCTTTCAAAAGTAGTTTGTCAGTAATGGAGGAGACGATTTGAAGGGAAACAAAACCCTTTAATGACTGGAACATTATCCGTTTCTTAGAAATGTGTATACCTTAAGACAATCTATTGATAAATTAAAATTAAGCCTACTGTTTGTGTGCGTGTGTGACTGTGTGTGTGTGTCTCTCAGGTGGAGGAGCTAGAGGCAGGCACTCCAGGGAGACTGAAAGTGACTGCCAAGTCAACAGACAGTGACGAGGTCATTGAGGGAGAGTACAACACAGTAAGTGCTATGACTTTCCTGCTTCTCCCCTACACCCCCCTTTCCATCCAGCACTCAACTTTTGCCTCATCATGCCTAGCACTGACTCCAAATCAAATTATTTTGCCATGTGTACTACATTGAAATGGAAAGTTCTTTTCACCAGTTTTTCAGTCAGTCCTGTGTTGGCGTAGCCTGGCTCTGCCCTCCTACGTACTTCCGCTCAATTTGGATTTTGCTTCTGTACTAGGTCTGGGATTTCAATGCATCAGTCGGTTTTCAGAAACAAATTTTTGTAGGTCCAATCAGCGAACAGAGGGAGTGGCTGAGAACGATGAAGTTGAAGTTGTAGTTCAGTAATGGCCGCGGAGAAAGATGCAAGCGAAGCTATTCTGCAGTTGTGGCAACACAGCCAAATATCCATAAGTTAAAGCCGGAGCAAGAACAATCCTTTGCTGAGTTTTGTTAGTGGTCATGATGTTGTGGCGCTCCTCCTCACGGGGTTCGGGAAAAGTTTGATTTTCCAGCTACGGCAGCTAGCTCCGTGGTGAAGGAGTTGGCTAAGGCGAACGCTAGCGATTGGTTATGGCAGATCAGAGTGGCTCTGGGAAGATCCAATAGTTTTAAACTTCAACAGAGTACCCGCCTTCAAGGAAGTTAACGCTTGTCAATGGAGCGATCCCAGACCCTCTGTACAAATGAAATGTACAAGGGTCTGGTTAGGACCAGGCTAGTGTTGTCACAGCCTAATTACTGAAGGCAACAGCTTTCTGGAAAATCTATTTCTTACTTGGAAATTGGTTTAAGTAGCTGACTTTGGGTACTTTGTGTGTGTCCCCCACCTCGCAGGTTTTGATAGCCGTTGGGCGTGATGCATGCACTGATAAGATCGGCCTGGACACAGCTGGTGTCAATGTCAACCCCAAGTAAGTCCTTCTTTCCTTTGACTGTCTGTTTCTGTCTATCTCTCTAATCCCCCCTCTTCATCTTCACTGACCATTCACAAACTCAGCTTCCTGTCAACTAGAAGGGGTATTTGTGTGTGTGACTGTACCTTTAAGACTTGAGTCATGGTGATTCAGCACATATGCTATCCCATAACCCTGTATGTGTGTGTGTGGGCGCGCGCTCGCG